>NW_015547668.1:1072097-1087910 GCF_001515605.1 Sinocyclocheilus anshuiensis | reverse complement strand
AAAAAAAAAAAAAAAAAAACAAAAAAAAAAAACTGGATGCAAGAACAGCGGTTACTTCTTGCCCAACTGGTTAATGACAAATATATAATCAAAGGAAAATTTGGGGTTGGGATCACCTCCAAAACCAAAGGTGATACCTTCTAAAAAAGGTCATTATCGTCAAAGGTTTCTAAAATGTTTGCATTCAGGGGCAGATTGCCGGCAACAGCCATTTTAGGATAGTTTGTGGCTTGGTCTTAGTGACTTAGGAGTCCTCTTCACTGCTCCGAATTTTTTTTCCACAGATTTAGGCGCTAGTTTTAGAGCAAAAATGTAGGAGTCCTAAATTTAGGATAGACACGCCCATTATTTTTAAGATTTTCTCCTAAATCGTTATGTTTATGAGCTATGTTAGGAGTTAAGAGGTTTTGTGAATACGGGCCCTGATCTTAAGGATTCCTGTTGAAATTACTAGATTTAGAAATCACAGAGCAACAGTAAGTGACTGCAACTGAAAGAGGCAGGTTTTAAGCAAACTGATTGGAAAAGTCTAGTTTACATCACCAGAAAGACGTTGTATGAAACTGGAGCATAAAACTGTTTTTGACCTTGTAATTTTCACTTTACAAATAAGACGCATCAAATGGTATTTTAACTTCCAGAGCTGATCAACTGACAAAAAGGGGTTTGAAAACTTCTGAAACCACGGAGAATGGGGTTGAAGTTGGTTTTATTTTAATGTTTAAAACACAAAAGGCTCAGTCTGAACAATGTGAAGCACAAGGATAAAATCTGACATTTAGGCAGCAGTGGCACATCAATCAGCGACGGGCATCAGTTAGTGGGAACAAATGAATAATGTCAACATCACTTCCCCCTTCAGATCATTAATAGACAACATGACAGTTAAAGAGAATTGACTTCCATTAGGACCAAAAGTGTCACCCATTAAAAACAAAGATTTAAATCACTGGCCTTGCCGGTGCATTTGCAGTTAAAGAGGGAGGCAGGGATATTAGAGCATCCAAAGCAGTTCATCTTCATTCTCAGGGGTCTCAGACCACCTCTTCTGATAAAGGCACAATCTATTTCCATATAAACTCATGCGCTGTGCATATTTAAAGAAACCGACATTGTACAACTAAAAGAATATTACTTCTAAAAACAAAAGTCCCCAAAACAGCGAAAAAAAAAAAAAAAAGTTTCAGTGCAAGTATTTCTCATAACTACACCTGCCATTCTTAACTCCCTCCAAACCCCTGCCCCCTCAAAATACACATGTCCTTTCAGTAAAAGCTTTCTTTCCCCTGAAACAAGGCTGTTAAATTAGCTGTGACAGTTGTCACTTTTTAAAGAAAACCCAAATATTGATTTCACAACAGAAAAGCAGCTCTACAGCAATTCCCCTTTAGTTTCCTAAGATTGTTGTGGAACGCTCTGCTCATCCTTTAGCTCCACACGTGACGCCTGCAGTGGTCCAAGGCCTACAACACACAAACACAGAAGCTACATTTAAGTCACAGCCGGTTTCTGATGTGCAGTGGCTAGACTCAAAACAAAAATGTTGTCTTCTGTAACACCAGAAAGACAATACTCACGTTACAGCGAGAAGCAGTCTCCACGTTCTTACACCAGTATGATGGTCCCCAGCTGCACTGCTCCAATCCCAGCAGCCTCTGCACTGCCTCAGGACATGCTCCCAGCTTCTGTACACACCCCAACAAACTCAGTCAGGGAACATCATTTGATCACATGATTTGAGCTGGAGAGTGAAGGGTAGATCTTACCATGCAGACAAAGTCAGGATCCAGCGTCTGGAGCAGCAGCTGCACCAGCAGAGGCTCATACTGCTCAATGAGCTGGTTACACTGCAGGAAGGAGAACACACTTAGACCGATACACACTCCACCTATACGGCTACATCATTTCCTACAGGAATGGAGTGGTCAGATTCAGTCCATTTCTAGGATTCAAACCGTAAACTTGAGATTGATTGATGTAGGGCTGCACGATGTGGGAGGAAAAAGGAAATATTTTCTGCAATGTAAATATAAATAGGGCTGCACAATTTAGCAAACATTTAAAGGGATAGTCCACCCAAAAATGAAAATGGTCATTAATTACTCACCCTCAATTCGTAAGACCTTCGTTCATCTTTGGAACACAAATTAAGATGTTTTTGATGAAACCTGAGAGCTTTTTGACCCTCCATAGAGAGCAACGTAATCACCACGTTCAAGGCCCAGAAACATTATAAGCACATAATTAAAATAGTCCATGTGA
Organism: Sinocyclocheilus anshuiensis; assembly: GCF_001515605.1. Taxonomy (NCBI): domain Eukaryota; kingdom Metazoa; phylum Chordata; class Actinopteri; order Cypriniformes; family Cyprinidae; genus Sinocyclocheilus; species Sinocyclocheilus anshuiensis. The sequence continues at coordinate 1,085,648 of NW_015547668.1, read as the reverse complement.
CATCAGGGGTTCAACCGAAATTATGAAGCTACGAGAATACTTTTTTTGTGCGCAAAGAAAACAAAAATAGACTTTATTCAACAATTCTTCTCCACGTCACAGTAGACGCTATTAAAGAGGAGTACCACGACATGCGTGTGCATTCGCCTGCTCGTAAACAAGGCGCAGTGCGTTCTACGTCAGCAGCACCACACACATGCATTGCGGTACTCTTGATAATGGTGGCAGACTGACCCAGAAGAGAAGAAATTGTTGAATAAAGTCATGATTTTGGTTTTCTATGCACACAAAGTGTTCTCGTACCTTCATAAAATTAAGGTTGAACCACTGATATCACAGACTATTTTGACGATGTCCTTACTACCTTTCTGGGCCTTGAACGTGGTAGTTACATTGCTGTCTATGGAGGGTCAGAGAGCTCACAGATTCCATCAAAAATATCTTAAAGGGATAGTTCACCCAAAAATGAAAATTCTGTCATTACTCACCCTCGTGTTGTTCCAAACCCATAAGACCTTCGTTCATCTTCGGAACACAGTTTAAGATATTTGATGAAATCTGAGGGCTCTCTGACCCTCCCATAGACAGCAAGGTAACTATAATCACAATTCTGTCATTTATTACTCACCCTCATGTCGTTCCAAACCATAAGACACAAATGAAGATATTTTTAATGAAATGTGAGAGCTTTCTGACCCTGCATAGACAGCAACGTAACTACCACGTTCAAGGCCCAGAAAGATAGTAAAGACATCATTAAAATAGTCCATGTGACATCAGTGGTTAAACCATAATTTTATGAAGCTACGAGAATACTTTTTTTGCACAAAGAAAACAAAAATAACGACTTTATTCCACATTTTCGTCTCAACTGCGTCACTTGTGGACGCGCGTTCACGTCATGACGCAAGTGTGTGGCAGCACTGACCCAGATCCGGCGTAATGACGTCATCACTCTCATTAGTAGGAGTAATTGACAATTTTCATTTTTGGGTGAACTATCCCTTTAACCAAGCATTTTGCCTCATTACAAGTATGGGAAGATGGTTGACGCATATTTTGTTCCTGAATGCATATTTAAATGACCCAAATGGGTTAGCAAATAAAACAAATCTCACACTGCATGTTGCTGGAAACAGCACAGTAGAATGTCTGCCGACAATCTAAATTAAATTAATACTTGTATTGTATTTGTTCTGTTGTTGGATGTATTCAAAACATTACGTATGGGTGTCCGTTTACTGCAAGCGTGACCTACCTCATCTCTGACAGCGTCAGGCAAGAAGTCGCAGACCTTCAGCACAGCCTCCTCGATCTCAGCCTGAGTGGCGTTCTGCTCCAGGATCCCGTCCACATAACGCACTGCCATCTTACACACGTCACAGAAGCCACCTGCCTCAAATCGTTGCTTGTCCATTACAGCTGCAAGAATAAAGCATTACAAATGCATCTCACATCTAGAAAGAGGAACAAATGGAACATTATACTGAAAACGGAAGTATTATCGGCACTTACAGACATGGCTGACCCCATTGCAGAGAGCGAGGAAAGAGCAGATGGTTTTGGGATCGGCCTCCTGCACAAGCAGTTCAATGATGGCCTGGCCGTAGGTCTCAATCAGGTCCTTGCACTGAGCCGAGAGTGTGGAGGGTAAAATGTCGCAGACTTTCTCCACAGCCTGCACAATCTCTTCCTGAAAAACCAGAGTGTCAGCACGCCTTTAACAGGAAATGTATAAAGGTGCAAATTCATATCAAGTTCTCCAGAAAACTCGGAGCGCGAAAAAAAACATTAGACCTCGCTGTTAGTACTATTAATATTGAAATACAGTTGAGTATTGTTTTTAATTCAAGTATTTCATAATGTGAAGCAGTTTCTGCACTGATGCAAGGCTTATTTTATCTAATAATGATGAATATTAGAGTTCGAGTGAATTGCATCACAACTGAAAAGAGAAAATCCAATGCAAGCTTTAATTTGCTGACTGGAAACACCAGGATGCATGCATTATCCTTTCATATTTATCTACTTTCTCTTTTCTCAATGGAGAAGGCCTTATTCCATCAGTCCCAGCTGCTGCTATGTTTGTCTGTCAATCAATCTTTACATCTAATTGTTGATGAAAATCCACACATTTCAACATTCAGATTCAACAGATTCAGACCAGACTGGTCCTTACAGTTTTTAAACTGCCAATCAATGGAGAATCAATTCTTTTACATGTGGCTTCTTACCTCAGACGTGTGACCCTGAACCATGTCCTCAATTTCCTTCATCACAAACTCACAGAGTGCACACTGAGGAGAGTCGCGTACTTGCACCAGATTCTATTAAAACAGAAGCACATGCATCAAGGAAACCATGCATTTTTACGCAATTTCCCAACTAAAGCTTGATTTGAATGCCATTTACAGCGGACCACATTTTAGAGTCATTAAATTAAATTTACATTGTCAAAGCGGAGAATGAAAGTAAAAGTAAAAGTTTCCATTTCTTTATTTTCTCTCTTAAATGAACCAGTGAATCAAGTGTCGCACAAAGCAGTTTTAAATGCTCAAGTGTTAAACTACCAAATACACCGATTCAAATGAAAACAACAGAAGCTATATGCTTTTGTACCTTAGCAGGCTTGCTTTTGACAGGCGTTTCAAGTTTGGTTGCAGGGAACATCTTGACAGCAGGGATTGATTTGGCAGGCATAAGCTTCTCCATGTGCACAGATTTATTCTGAGTGGAGCAGAATCCAGCACGAGAGCAGATGTCCTTGGGTTGCTGCAGAGGGGTTGTAAGATATTCAGTGAGTAATATGGCTCCAGTTACACAAGATGAAGGCAGGATGAGTGGAAAATTAGGCATGCACTGACTAATACGTTTATGCACCATCTTCCTGGATGAGGAGTCATGCAGCATCCATTGCATCACACCTCTCTGACTAACCAATTACCCATGATGCTGCTCCACCTCATGCCCACAGCATCCAACATCACCCTGCCAATCTGATGCCTGCCATGCATGCAAGCACAAGATGTGCAAGTATGATCTGATGAATGGCCAAAGCTAGTGGTTCAATTAAAAGACCAATAACACTTTATAGCAACCACATGTTCAAATGAAAATGTGTTTGAATGCTCTCAGGATGGAGGTTAAAGATTTGGTTCCAATTGCAAATAATGATTAATCAGTTCATGATTCTTTTAGCACTTGGACACAAACCTAAAATACAGATTTGGTCACTGAAGGAGTCAATTAAAAACATACAACCCCACATATTGAGTCTTTATGACCAATTAATTCAGAAGAACGGGCTCAAGTCTGCAATACAAACACTAGTCACAAAATGTTTTAGTTCTGTGAGAGCAAGTGAACGCAATGGAAAGTTCTTTTTTTACACTTGCTACTGAATGGAATTTCAGGAAACCCTGTCAATGGAACTCTGTCTGGGGAAGAATGTAGACAGAACCAAAATAGCATGGAAATTTGGTTGGGTAAATTCCAGAAAGCTGGTTATACGACATGCGCAACAAGTTTGCAGATAAGATAACCGCAAATTCTAGTTCCAAAACCTGAGGTAACTAAGTTAAGTAGCCATAGCAGCTTAACCCTATTGATGAGGCGCCAGGCTTTAATATTATTATATCAATAACTTTTCACACTAATAAACAAGAAAATAAAATAAAATCACTATTTAGTATGGTGTGCTGCTTCGCATCCATTTCCATGTTACTGCAGGATTTGTTGGTCTGTTGCAATGTCTTTGTGTGTTCTTGGATGTTGAATGAGCCAAGTGAACTTACTCTCAGCCATTTTTACCAGTAAGAACGTTTCTGTTTAAAACCAAGAGTTTGGGGTTTATTTGACAGCAAATTTAGCGCTGCTTTCTGAAATACCCCCGTTATTTTGTTGTTGAATGAAACCAGTAACCAAAGAAGAGTCAGTACATGGTTTCAACCCTACTCAGTATTTTTATGGATGGAGGTCATGATAATGGATGATCGGTCTGGTACTACATCTACACAAAACATGAAATCCTCAGGGTTAGGGCTATTTTAAGAGTGCGTGAGTGGCTAGTCTAACAACAGCACAGATTAGCAACGGTCGGTGTTGGATTAGAAAACCGCACAGGTGATTAGCCACATGACAGAGATTAAAAGGCACAAGCTAGGATGAGACTAGCAGCACAGAAAAACCTACCTGCTCCTGAAGACCAGAGCAAACAAAACGACAAGAGGGAGAGAAAGAGGAAGAAAATGAAGGTGGGAATAAATAAGGGAGAGAAAACAAGTGATTAGAGTTGTGGATTAAGCTGGCAGACAGGCAGAGTTGTCTTAACAAGGAAACAAAAGCAGCTTTGTTCACTTGACTGACAAAACCGGCAACAAGCTCTCCATATTAAAGGGGTCATATTTTAATAATGTTTCCCCCCACCAAGGTCTACTCATAAATGTTAGTCATTTATGCAGCAGTCACATATCAATTTATGATCATTTTCCACCCTCTCGTTGACCCTTTAAACCGGATGTTTTTGTTGCCGTCTTTAATACAAACCTCCTCTGTGCATGTGAAATGAGATACAGTGCTGAGCAGCACCTTTACTCAGGAGTTGTGGACTTAAACAAAACTCAATAGTTTTTAAACCGCCTTATCCTTCAATACGTGCACCCAGTATCTGCACTATATATACACACACACACTCTACTTCCTCCTTAGTGACAGGGCAGACCACATTTCTGAACATCAAACTCACATTGCTAAACATCATTCTCAAGCTCAAGTTTAAATTCACTTTTTTACACTAGGAAGGAGGTTTTGGAAGTTATAGAACATGATATAGTGCATTAAAATTTGATTCCTCATATTACCCCTTTAAAACTCACTGTGGTGTGCCACAAGGAGAGGAACTAATGCACCCAATTTTGTTAATGGAGGATGGAAGAATGAAATGGCTGAAATGCAGACACAAGACATTTAAAAAAAAAAAAAAAAAAAAAAAAAAAAAAAATTCACTTACCATAGACATAAGCTGTTGAAAGACCAAGGGTCCATACTGGCTGACGTACTCCTTGCACTGTTGAAGAAATGAGAGATAAGACCACCAAAATTGTCCCACACATACAATGGCATCTTTACTTTGAGCACACAACTCTAGTAAACTCATGCGCTCACCATATCAGACATGCCAGGTCCCAGCAGCTCACACTGGCTCTCCACCCGTGCGAGTAGAGTGTTGATAAATGAGGAATTGGCTTTGGCTTCCTCCTGAGTGTCAGAGAGGAACGTAACACAGTCCTGGCACACATCTCCACCAGTCTGCAGACAGAAGAGAACACCAATCAGTTAATAAACATACAGGATGAGATTAATTATGCATATTTTAATCAGAAACACAAACAGTTTATGACACCATAGTATGTTTGACACCATTTTTTTCCCTCCATTAAAACATACAGGTGTGACAGCTTCACCTGTTTGGGGGTCTCCTTGGTATTCTCTTGAGGGTAAAGCAGCTGAGGGATGTTGAGCAGGAAGGGGTTGACACGCTGGTTCAGGTCCACCTCAGGGATCTCATTGGACATGAGCTGAGCTTTAGCCAGAGTTGCCTGCTGGGACACACACAGGCCCATAGCACTGCACACCACACCGGGGTCATCCTGCAAGATGACGGGAACACAGAAGCATTGGAAAGCATGATATAAACCAACAGGATCTGCAGCTGAATACATTTCCCCTTGCTTCAGTTCTTTAAAGACTGGCTGATGCTGTGAATGACAGATGAGGCTCTATGGGAAGGAAGAGCCTATTACACAAAGGCTGCTTTGTGGATAGCTAACCATCTTAGCGGCACTAGACCAGTTTAGTCAGACCAAAGCATTTAGTTAGTTTTGGAGTAATACAAATCAAAGTGCTTCATTTCAGATTTTACCCACTAAGATCATTTTATTTCATGACCTTAATGGTGAGAGTAACTTCTCTAAATTGTGGTTTGATCAATTTTTCACCAGCATGTTTGAATGTCACTGATTTGTGGCTTTTACAAAAGCACAAATTGCTAAAAAAAATCCACTATTTGGTGGGACGTAATGACTATTCTCTACTGTATCACTCTAGAGTTTAACAATCATGCCATGACTGCTATTTGTCATTTTTTAATTATCAGCATCAACAAATTCATTCATAGGTACATTCGTACTTATAATTCTGGTGTAAACAGGCCTTAAGGAGAAAAATATAATCAGTTCTCAATACACCAAGACGACACATTATGCCTTCTTATTAAATAAGTGTTAAAAACATTAAGTTATTTAATATTAATTTTGGATTGGAAACTGTTCATTAAGTTCCGAACAGCATGTTTGCCTTTCCGCTCCAAAAGAGCTTGTGTTTTGGTACATGGGTGTTCAACACCGTTTTCAAATCACAAAGGGAATTGTGTTACTGAATTAGTTAAAAGGGAAGGCAAGGAAGTATCCGGCTCACCAGCTCTCCTTCGATGATGCCCATGAGAATGGGGAAGTAGTTGTCAACAATCTCCTTGCACTGGTCAGCCAGACCCTCGTCAGGGATCAGCTGACAGGCCTTCTCCATGTATCCGAGGAGTTCGCCCTAGATTTGACAAGAATTTGGACTTTGGCCTCCCATAAAAAGTACTCAACTCCAGTGCTATCATGTCAGCATACCTCTGTGGCATTGTCCTTCAAAAGCTGCTCCACCACCATCAACACCTCTTTGCACAGATCACATGGCACAGATTTCTGCAAGAAAGGAGGTTTTATACACTTCGAGCTCATGAATTATGCACTGGCATACAAAAGCACTTCTGAGAATCAGGTCAGCGCACCATCTGAGGCTTGTTCCACACGTTCTGTTGGCAGTGTTGGACGGCACCACAAAGGGAAGCGGTCTTGACATTCTGGCACCAGTAGGGGGGACCGCGGGCACACTGCTCCGTACCCAACAGGGGACTCGCCACGGCTAGCAAGAAACAAGAGAAAATAGATTAGATATGTATATCACAGACGTGATGGCCCAGTCAAGTCAGCAATTACACCGCAGTGCCTCACTTCTTATCTGATCAGACTCAGAGGTGACACTTCACATGATTCATTTTAGGTAAAAAAGTAACATATTACTGGTTACTGTATTCCATTTGTATTATAGCCACCGAATAAGGAAGCACCATCTATTCACAGCCCTCTACGGACACCTTGGCAATTGAATCATGTTAGTTCGCGCTGCATCCGAGCTGTGGGATTTACAACACACACGTTCATCCTCTCCTCCCGAAACACGTTAAATTAGGTCTCCGGTAAATTGGGAGAAGAGCGGAGTAAACTGTATAGTTACCTACACAATCTGTATATGATATCGATAAAAACATGTCGTCAGATTATATTTTTAAGGATTATTATTGCCGAAATCTGAGAATTTATTAGCCATTGGCTAATATTAGACATCATTTAGTCGTCCAGAGTAAGATTTAGTCGCATATGCGAGTGATTTACTCGCAATGTAGAGGGTTGATTCAGCAATCACTTGTCTTTCATTTTTCTATAACAGGTTACTGAAGTGTCTTTTCTGTGATTCATGACCAAAACTGACAACCACTGTAGAAAACGCATAAGCGAGTTTGCACAAACTCCATTGAATTCTAATCAAAAGTTAGATTTGAGAAGCAAATCACTATAGCTGCCAAAACACGAAAACAAAATGCTTTAGCCTTTCACAATCAGACTTTCCACACATAACTGTTATTGAGACCCTTAGGATGGCAGAGCAATACTGAAAATGGATGGAGAGAGAGGGATTTTTTTTTTAAGAACCTGCTAGTGCGTGTAATGTGTGATAAGTCCCCAAACCTACCAAGAGCCAGTTAATATTGATTTCACCGAGTACAATGCTTAAATTAGAATTCCAAATTAAAACTTCCCCTGAAGTGATCAGTCAAACCTGCAATGAACAGGCTCAGAGTCTGTGCCTGCAGATTTCTTGAGTTCTTGCCTAGAGCGGATAAGAGAACTACAGTTTCACGCTCTTAAAAATAAGTGCTTCAAAAGGTTCACAGCGATGCCATAGAACCATTCAGTCAAAGGTTCTTTAAAGAACCATCTCTTACCTTTTTTTTTTTAATCTATATAACCTTTTTTTGCCACAAAGTACCTTGTGAAACAAGGATTCTTCAGATGTTAAAGGTTCTTTATGGAACCATTTAGACAAAAAGGTTCTTCTATGGCATCGTGAAGCACCTTTATTGTTAAGAGTGCAGGCTGGTAGTTTTAATCAGACATACATTTTTGAAGAATCATTCCTCCTGATGAATTAAAAAAATTAATGCAAGGCATTCCAAAATTTGTTGGCAATATCATCTGACCTATGACACAACCACTGACAAAAACTACAAGCAGTCTTATGATCCAGTGTCTGTTTCCACCAGCTCAGCATCACCCTCCGCAGCTGACTGTACAAAAGACACGTTGACAAAACCCAGATGTGAAAGAGCAAGTGCATTTTACCAACTCACTGACACTGAGTTTCTGTAATTATGACTCAGTGATACCGATTTTTTCTCCACCAATGAGTCAAAAATCACATGATACATAAATAACTGTGCCATGACTAAACTTTAAAAACATCCCTAAAGGACTAAACTCTTAACACAAGCAGACAAAACACAAAGTACACTACTACCAATGAAAACACAACCTTCTGTTAAACAGCAGACTTTCACTTCTGTTTTGCCACTCCATATTGAGTGTCAAAACCAAATCAGACACCACCTAAATAAAAGCCTAAAGTGAGAAACAAAGTGCAGACATTAAAGATAATGGGAAAGCTCTATGCCATAAACCTATGGCCCAAGAACTAGCTGTAAAGCTGGGTCATTTACTTTGCATGATCACTGCGTTAGTTATGAGACTGTTTTGACCCTACAAACAATAAAACTTACATTTTACCAGCACTTCGGTTAAATACAAGAGCAGAAAGAGATGCCTCAATAACAATTACTGCTAGACAGAAAACATGGGAATGGGTAGTTGCAAAAGCATGTAAAGAAATGACAGTAACTACTCTAAACAACATTTTTTTTAATTCTCTTATATCCGTGCATGAACTCATTAACAGAGTTTTTAAATTCCACTGGTTCAAAGGATTCCACTGGGTTTAAGAGAACTGCAAAAAGCTAAAGCTATTCAATAAACGAACTCTTAATCTTACATTAAACATTCTTGCCGATGTGATCAGACTACCCAAAATGCGGAAACGATTCCAGCAACATGTCATGAGCAAACAAAATCACATACTCAAAATAACTCTACAGCACTAAACTTTTAAGTCATGCACAGAGTCTAATTGGCCAATAGACCAAACTAGGACACAGTTCCCAGCTTCCTCTTTTGCAATTGCTAAAAAAAAAAACAAAAAAAAACCTGCATGTCAATGGGAAGTGAGACACTATGGTTGAGGCATATGTGGTTTTATTAATAAACCATTTTTCACAAGCCAGAGGCCGCGAGACTGACCTCACATATAGACCAAAGTATGAAGGCCACCTCTATGCCTTCAAGAGCAAAAACAATAATCCTTGTCATCATGTACTCACCCCTCCACTTGTTCCAAACCTGTATGAATTTCTTTATTCTGTTGAACACAAAAGAAGGTATTTTGAAAAATGTTATCTGAACAGTTGATGGGCACCATTGACTTCCATAGTAGTAAAAAAAAAAAAAAAAAAAGCGAAGTGAAATTGTGATCGTAATGGCAAATCTTAAAGAGGCACACAGACGAGGACGTGGAAACTACAAATGTAGCAACGGATCTGATCCCTGAAAGTACGAAGAGGCGTTATTTTGAAGCACTAAGCAACCTAGTTACAAATTACGCAGACAATTGATCAGACGTCAGACAAAAGAAAACTGCAAGAGATAAAAAGACAGCATGGGTATATCTGCGTTAGGGAAACAAGCAGGTTTCGGTCACCGTGTCAGCATTCAGAGAAAGTTGATGAAATCATCTAACTTTGCACCGATCAAGCGCGAGATGAAGGTTACATAAAAACTGATGCGTCATGACGCGGAAACGATTCGCATTAAATCCAAATTAAATTTGTGTTTAAGAAATGCATTAAGAACTATAATAAATAATCAATTAACCTAACAGTTTCATACAAAAGAATCGGCAGATAATTATTAAAATATACCTCCGTCAGATTAGACCAGTCAAAAACATATGCGCAACGAACACATGCATGTGTACGAAACATACAAAAACCGGCTAAAAAAAAATAAAACACCACAAATAAACCATTTTAAAGAAATTGCTTCAAAAAAAAAAATGTCATAAGTGACTCATCATGGGCGCTGTTGTTTAAAAACACTTAAGTTAGCACAACACGCGACAGAATGACTAATAAACAAACCGGGAAAACGATATTATTATCGCCATACAAGTATAATCTGTTCAGGAAAGCCAGAATAAATATGTTAGGGTGTGTATTTAAAGATAGCATTTCCATTTAAGCAAGCCCGACTGTCAGTAGCCTAGCGTTACATGCCATGTTTACCAAACGCTTCCTCCGCCATTAACTGCAGCTGTGACGCTTCTCATAACGAAACACGAGAAACAACAAGACGGTCCAAACATATTACCCGTGGAGATCAAAAGCAGCGTGAGAAGCATCGTGACTCTAGCAAAGGCTCCTCTCGAACCGCAGTGTCGTGTTTTGACTCTGGTCTGTGTTGGACGCTGGAGGTGTTTATGCTGCAGTGCCTCGCCTGGGTCGCGTGATGAGGCTTTTATGCTGATGAGCTCACTGTCAGCTGACCGCTGCGCATGCGCGCGACTGATGCGCCTCTTTAATCAAAGAGCTCGTTTGAACTTTGCATTTTTTGTTGTATTTTGGAGTTTTACGTAGTATTGATGTGATTTATGTCTTCCTTATATATACATATATAACCCTAACTATAATAGCTATACAGTTTGGAGTCAAAAATCCAATTATACATATATATATATTTTTTTTAAACAACAAAAACAAACAAACACTAGCTTTCTATTTTTCTATTCTATCTACTTGTTTTTCTTTGTGTGTGTATAATATATATATATATATATACCTTGCTACGTGTACTGCGTTAGGCTAACCGAGACTTGTCATTTGCACTTACATATTGTTGCTCTTTTGTTAGTTTTGACTGCTTTTATTGTCCTCATTTGTAAGTCGCTTTGGATAAAAGCGTCTGCTACATGACTAACTAAATATACAAAATTATACAAATACTTTTTGTTCCGGTTTCAAAAACCTCAATTATAATAATTCTGGCGAATTCTGCCCTTCAAATAATATTTCAATATAATCGTATTTTCTATAGCTTTCTGGGTTAAAACGTGTACGTAATCAATTTCATGAAGAGTTTTATTCCTTATGATGTTTAGTGGTAAATTCATGTTGAGAGAACTAGTCCATATAGCGTCATAACAAGCTCTGCTAGTGTCACACAAGTTCAATGTGTGTTAATAATTATACTTCCATTTGCAAGAGAGCCTATTACCATGTTTTTTTTAGACATGCACTCTTTGAAAGTAACTTTGAGGACCATATAGATCCCATTATATATGAATATAATTTCCACTTGAAAATATATCAGAGTACCATGGTATTACTTTATTACGATCTAATACCTTCCAGCTTTATCTATATTTAAAGTGCACTTAGAACATTTACCCTTTTGTGTGCCGTTTTACTTAAAACAGTTCTTCACAATAATAAGTTCTTCTAAACAATACTTATTGTATGTGTTTATTGTATTCTGCTGTTTCTTTGTTCTTATGTACTGAGAAATTATGACTGTTTTGCATTGCTTGAATAAGAAAAGAAGATAATACCTTAATGTTATACAACGTGGTTCATTCCTAAATTTAGACTCAAGTTGGTTTCAGGTTTTCAACAACAATAATTCTACACTGTTTAACTTAGTTTAACTTATTTCATTCCATATTAATGTTTCTTTTATCTAAAGTTGTTCTGACTACAGCTTATTCCAAAATAATGATCATTATAATACTGAAACAAACTGTAAAATGTTACATGACTCAATTCTATATATTGAATACATCAAATGTAACCTGTCTATTAAAGGGGTCATATGATGCGATTTCAAGTTTTCCTTGGGCATAGAGGACCTACAATAATGTACAGTATTTGAAAAATAATGTGTTTTTTGAACATTAAAGCATGTCAACATATTCTGTTACACCAAATACACAAAATAATGATCTTTAAAAAAGCATCATATGACCCCTTTAAAATACAAACTTTTGACATGTTGGTAGATTGAAGATTTAAAAACAATGTTTTTGAATATATTTTTGGACACCTCTTTAACCCATTTATATAAGGGACTCTATAAGAGTATAAGACGAATTAAAAAAAAAAAAAAACACCTTAAAAGAAGAACCCCTAACTATGTTGGTGACATTAGTCAAGGCCAATATCTCTGTAAGATAGAGATGAATAAAACCACTTACAAGAAATGAGATTGGAAAACAAAGCAGGTTTACAATAAAACCCAGAATGCCATGACAACAGACTGAGAGAGAGAAAGAGCTTTGTATTATTTCAGCATCTTGCTTGATTTGATTTCGAATTGATTAAACACTTTTCATGTGTAAACTGCCGTGTTTTATCTTTTTTGTTTCTTCTGGTGACCGTTTACTTTATGTTCTCTAAGAGGAAAAGTTTAAGCTTTGCATAACAGCACGTCTCATGTTACAGTATCCTGAGGATAAATCACTTAAGGCACAGCGTTCCTCGACAACACTTACATTTATTTCGTTATTTGTAAGTCACGTTTGTGGAAGAGTATGACTGTCACAGAGTGAGATATACAACTTCATTTTTATGTTATTTATTTATGAGCATGTAATTATTGAAGCAGAATCTGTCATATTAAGATTAAATATTCCAAAAATGCTGATGCCGCAAAGAGGTCATACGTACAGTGCTTTGTGGAAACATACATCACATAATTAGCTGAAGTAAATGCATTTCTCCAAAACTATAAAAAGGATGCTGACATTTACTAGCTTGTCTCGTTGCAAAAGTGCATTCACATGATCCAGCAGATGACGCCAGTCCTAGGGGGAAAAAAGACAAGAATTTACTTATGGCACATACGAGAGCACAACTACCATCATCATCAACGACAACAACTATCATACTCAAAAATCACACAACAACTGGGAGCTTTGAGCTCAAACGCATTTGAACACCTTAGCGCAGATTTAATTGCTTATCAAAACAAATAGCACCTGAAAATAAACAATGCTAGACACAGAACTAACTTCGATTTTTACATTTTTGCAATGACTTGAACCGACTTGTGATCATCATACAGTGGTATTTGAACTCAGTCCCCATCAAGTTCACACAGGTGTCCTAGCAGAGAGGTGTAAAACATTAACTCCAATAAAGTCCAAATACTACTAATCGCATCCAAAATAAAAGTTTTTGTTTACATAACATATGTGAGTGTACTGTTTATATTTATGTGTATGTAT
>NW_015547668.1:1069554-1071940 GCF_001515605.1 Sinocyclocheilus anshuiensis | reverse complement strand
ACACTTGATTGCAGTTGTTGCTGCAAAGCGTGGCACAACCAGTTATTAGATTTAGGGGGCAATTACTTTTTCATGTAGGGCCAGGCAGGTTTGGACAGCTTTTTTCCCTTAATAAAATAATAATTTAAAAACTGCATTTTGTATTTACTTGCATTATCTTTGTGTAATATTAAAATATGTTTGATGATCTGAATCTTTTAAGTGTGACAAATATGCAAAAAATAAAAAAAAAACAGGAAGGGGGCAAAAACCTTTTCACGTCACTGTACCATTGTTTGATGCAACTGCATGCTGTATTTTTATATGAAAATAAACAAGCTGAAAACACACTAACTGAGCGTGCAGAATAACATAAGTGGACTCTGAATGATTAATTGCCGCTTTGAACGATTATGTAATTGTGGCATCCATAATTGTAATCGCGATTTAGAAATTCGATTAATTGTGCAGCCCTATGTTCCATGAATATATTTTGTACATTTCCTACTGTAAATATATCAAAACGTAATTATTGATTAGTAATATGCATTGCTAAGAACTTCATTTGGACAACTTTAAAGGTGATTTTCTCAGTATTTTGATTGTTTTGCACTCTCAGGTTTTCAAATAGCTGTATCTCAGCCAAATATTGTCCTGTCCTAACAAAGCATACATCAATGAAAAGCATATTTATTCAGCTTTCAGTTAATGACCATCATGATTGGTTTGGTGGTCCATGGTCACATATATTATGTTAACAAAAACATTTATTTCGTATGCGATTAATCGCGATTAATCGTTTGACAGCACTACTTCATTTGGAACATTCTGTCCATTGTTTTATCTGCTTCTTTTTTACTCTCTAAACACATCATCCCTACCCTCAAAGTAAAAACAGATCAGGAAAACACAATGATTCTCACGTTTATCTGGAAGTGGCACTCTTCGCTTTCTCAGCTTGTGCTCCACAGCACTGCGCCTGGGAAAGCTCAGTGTCTTTCTTTAAAACTGTGGGGCGCAGCACGTCAATGTCCCGCTCCAGGTGATCTAGCAACTTGCTGACGGTCTTCGGCGAGGCGTGGAAGTCGACGGAGAAGTATCCGCCGTGCGTGTGGCGAGAGTCGTGTTTGGAGATCTTGTAGGGCAGCCTGCGCTCGCCGAGGCTCTCCAGAGCCCTGACCACTGCGCCGCGCTCGAGCAGCGTCTCCACCGTGCGCCGCAGCACCGCCGCGGTCTCCGGCCTCTGCATCGCCTTCAGGATCACACACAGCTCATACCGCGGCATCTCCCGGCGCTGTCTGCACGGAGGGGCCACCGAGATCAGGAAAAAAGTAAATGACTGTCAGTGGAAAGCTGTCACAGAGGTGCATGTGTGTGTGACTTCTTCAAGGAGATACTGTGGTGGAGACAGTCACACGTGGAGTTTGATGCAGTGCTCCACCTACAGCATGGGAGTGTTACACTTCTTCTTCTTCTTCTTTCCAGTTTAACGGCGGTTGGCATCCAGCTTATTGGTGCATTACCGCCCCCTTCTGCTCCGGAGTGTGGATCAGATAATAGGTTATCTATTCCCTTTTCCCACTAAAACTTACACATCACTCACATTGTCCCCTCACATTAATATCCACACCACACATCATACATCAAATCCTGCTTAAAACCACTGCTTCCCTTAAAAAATTAATCAATATTCTACTCTGTGCCCTATTTACTGTGCTTAGTAACCCTTGTAATGTGATCTCCTGCACCCCAATCTCCCTTAGTTTATTCTTCATTACCTGCCTCTGTGTTTCATATCTCTTACAAGTCATTATTATGTGCTCCACTGACTCCTCTTCTCGACATCCCTCACACAACCCTGTCTCGTGCTTCCCTATCATCTTTAGTGTTTTATTCAGTGAACAATGTCCCAACCTTAACCTAGTCATCACCGCATCTTCTCTCCTATTTCCAATTTCCATCCTTTCCTCTTTAACATTTCTCTGAATTTGATATAAATGCCTCCCTTTCTCCTCTCTTTCCCACCTCTCTTGCCACCTTATATTGACTTTCTCCCATATTATGCATTTAACTTCTGCTTTACTTACATTAACCTCCATTTCTATGTTCTCTTTTGTTAGTGCCCTTTTAGCCAGCCTGTCCGCCATCTCATTACCCCTAATCCCAACATGTGCTGGGACCCACATAAATCTTACCTGATATCCAGTGTTACACTTCATACCTCCTGATGACCCACTATTTGCAACAAGTAGTATACTTGATAGTAGAAATCCTGCTATTTTAACATAGTGTAAATAGCATACTGATAAAAATACTGCTATTTTCACTAAGTGTAAATAGAATCCATTGCTAATACGAGATTTGAAAAGGGAGAAAAAAAAAGTTCGGCAAAAGGCGGGATCGAACC
>NW_015547668.1:1048976-1069425 GCF_001515605.1 Sinocyclocheilus anshuiensis | reverse complement strand
TTCCGGTTTGTCTGATTTGTCGTTGTGTTTTCTGACTTGTTCATTTGTTTTCGGATTTGTCATTGTGTTTTCTGACTTGTTATAATGTTTTCTGAATTGTTGTTGTGCTTTCTGAATTGTTATTTTGTTTTTTAGACTTGCATTTGCGTTTGTAATTTGTTATTTTGTTTTCAGAATAGTGATCTGCTTTGCACTTCTCGGCCACCGTACCTTTGTCAACTTACAGTCAAAACAACATTTATTCAGACACCTTCAACATTCCTCACATTATCACAGTTTATTCGCTATAGTTTAGAAGATGGTAATAAAATATGGCAAGGACTGTGCCAGAACAAATTCACCTTGATAATGTCATAGCACTTTAATAGAAAGGTATGTAATGGATTACGATCAACCAAAAAATATTCAGACAACTGATGATTGTATTTGCAGGTTGTCCTGCACCCACTAGTAAAAAAAAAAATCATATATATATATATATATATATATAGGCATCCCTATGAAGCCTACTATATCATATTTGATACATGCATTTCTAAGGCCTCTTATCAAATTATGTTGAAATGTTAATATCAAATATCAGGGTTTTGAGGTATATTTAGGCTATTAATTATCATTGTATTACACTGTGTAATATAATTTGCCCACCACCATTAAAACCACATAGCTTTATACATAAAAATAAGCATTTAAATATTATCTTACTAAGACATATTATCAACAGGGTGGACAGTTTAAGCTTCAATTAGCATAGTAGCTTACAACAAACTGTGACTAGTTAAATATTTAGTCGGTTAGGTTGTTGAAGAGAATTTGGTATATTTAAACGTACATATTTTTAAAATACTGTAGTCGAATCACTTCTGGCATATTTTATGGCGACAGGGTGGACACTGGACATGGTAAGCTTTGGCAGAGCAAGTAAGCAAACTCATATGAAGAAAATTTGTCAATTGAAAAGAAAGTCACCAACTTACTCACCTCAGCCATGAAATTCCCGCCACTGAAGAGACAAAAATCTGTTGTCCTGATGTCAGTAAAATGGATGGCCTTTTCTGAAAGGGGCGGATTCCCCAATACGACAGTGTGGACAACCATTCAGGGGACATGGACAAACTCTTACTGTTTTTATTAAATAAAAATATCGTTTTTATTACCAAATGATCAATACACTCAAATTGAGTAATCTCTTATTTAACAAAATATTAATAGGAGAACAAAATGTTTAAATGCTATGATTTGACAATATTCTACTATCATTCAAATTGCATGAGCAGTGCATGGGGCATAGCAAAATAACACGCATCCTCTTACACAAAACTAAAACAAAAAAATTTGTTATGAATATAAAAACTTAGCCTAATATAACACACCCTTTCATAGTCATTTTTATGTTAAGTTATCATGGCAAATGAGTTATTTATGTACAGGACACCAAAAGGCACCCTACAGTGATATTGACCCACATATAAATAATAACTTCTGCAGCAAATTGCATATTTTTGTTCAGTTTGGGCCTCCAAATAAAATTGAGGTGATGTTTCCTTCTTGAGTGTGTACTCCTTATTGCACTATAAAGGCCATAAAAGCCTGATATACAATACATGACACAAAACATAAAAAAAACCCGTATTTAAAAATCTGAAGTTTCAGTAAACTGCTCCATATATTTAAACAAAAAAGTTGATTTTCAACTATTTGTTGCATTAGAAACAAATTAAGATAAATGACAGCATAATATATATAGTGGGTTCAATAACATTAATCTCTGTACTTACCAAACAGACCGCAAATAAACAATATTCATATTTATAACTGCGTAATGCACTCGTGTACGTAGTGTGACGCACTTACTGTGCGCCATTTCCAGCGACGCCACGTGACGGTGAAATAGCCAATCGCGCTCCTCCTCCTCCACACGAGTGAACGAAGATGGCGCAGGGCGGCACGGTTCCCAGCGATCTCTACCAGCATGTGTACTCGTTTCTCGTGGGAAATAAGTTCGCTAAAGCCGCGAAAGAGTTCTTAAAGCAGGCTAACGTGGTAAGAGCCCTTTTACATGTTTATTATAACCCCTCGCGTGCGCGGGAGTAGTAGAGCTGTAACGAGTCTATCGGCGCGCGGAGTCCTGACACGCAGTTCGTGTGGAACACGTGGTTATGAGCTGCTGTATAGCATGTGTTTAAATACGCTTAACTTTGCCGGTCTTTGTATCATTTTGACCCGTGTCCTTACAGCTTAGTTTTTCTTACACGTTTTAGAATGAACAGAATTAATTATTCATCATGATTCTTTTAAGATTGGCTTTTCAACAGCATTAGTGCGGTCTGTTGTTGTCTTTATATTAAGAATAATAAAATTATACAACAAAAGTTGAGAAACAAGAAAATGCAAAGGGAGAACAAAGTCAACAAGACATCAAAAATGTCAGAATAACCTACGTGAATGATTCACACACGTGTTATGTAGCCACAGAAGTCTTCGCTTTTTTATTTGATTTTACCGTATGTAAACTATATATACTATATGATTTACAGTTGTGTCCGTTTCATCTCATTAGAAACCTCAAGACCAAAATGAGGACAGTCTCCTGGACATCTTCAATTTTTGGGTGAAGTATGTACAAGCTGTGTCTTATAATTGTTTGAATGGCAACTGTAGGTCACTCTTGGTCATATACCTGTAGTTTTGCTGTCATTTCCACTGTTGGCTTGTACTTACTATGATTTGCCTGCTCAAGGTCCCCAGAAACCAAAAAGCGCAAAGCGGTCACCAGTGGCCCTGCGGTGGTCAACGGCCCATCGGCCAAGAAAGCAAAGAAAGATGCGGTGAGTTCAAGTAGTGAGGACTCCAGCAGTGAAGAGGAAGCTGCAGCACCTGCCAAGAAAGTCGTACAAGGTACAGAGCTGTTTTTTAAGTTGTTTTTTTTCTTATGCTCAGCTCACCAAGGCTGTATTTACTTGATCAAAAATACAATGAAATCAGTATTGTTGCAAAATATTAGGTAACACTTTATTTTAAGGTGTCCTTGTTACACATCTTACATGTACTGTTATTATAATAACAATAAAGTATGCATAATTACATGCAAGTAGCACCAAGACAAACCCTAACCATGTAGTAAGTACATGTAGTTAATTAATATTACTTAGTACTTAAATATATAATTACACTAACAGGGACACCTTAAAATAAAGTGTAACCAAATATTATTACAATTTAAAATAAGTTATATATTTATTTTAATATATTTTAAAATGTAGTTTGTTCCTGTCATGGCACAGCTGAATATTCAGCATCATTACTCCAGTTTTCAGTGTCACATGACCCTTCAGAAATAATTTTAATATGCAGATGTGGTGCTCAAGAAACATGTCTTAATGTTGAAAATGTTCTTTTAAACACATCCTTTCTGATTAGAAGTATTAATTTCTTTAAAAAAAAGCTTACTGACCTCAAATTTTGGGCAGTAGTGTATGTTTAAACACTCCATTAAGTATTTAACTTTGATAATAATTACTTGGTATTTAACTGTATTTGACAGCGAAAGCTCCTGCTCCAAAGAAGCCAGCAGCTGTAGCTGCTAAAAAGAGCAGCAGCTCTGAAGACTCCAGCGACTCGGAGGATGAAGCTCAGGCTAAAACAGCAGCAAAGGTCAGGAAGCTGCATGCTGTTTATGTGACCGTGTGTGGTATGACTCTGCTAGGATGCCTCTTCCTGAATCTGGGTCTTGTTTGTTTGGTGCACAGAAGCCTGCAGCTGTGAAACCTGCTGTTCAGCCTGCAGCACCAGCCAGGAAGAAAGACACCAGTTCCAGCAGTGAGGAGTCAGACTCTGAGGAGGAGCCGGCCAAAACTCCAGCAACAGGTGAACTGAAGTGAGCAGCTGTCTGTCATGAATGAAACGGCTTCAGTCTTTTCAGCCACACAGTATCATTATTTCTGTGTTACAAGCATTCAAATCACAGAGGTACTGGGATAAAAGTTTATAGTTCAGATATCAACGGTGTGTACAATAGCGATTAAAATAGAGTAAATCACCTTTTGTAAGTAATTTGACACTTCAAATGAAGATTTATCGATTACATTGAGTACGTTTACATGGACAACAACACTCCGATTTTAATACGATTAAGACAATACTCTGATTAAAGGGATAGTTCACCCAAAAATGAAATGTTTGATGTTTATCTGCTTACCCCCAGGGCATTCAAGATGTAGGTGACTTTGTTTCTTCAGTAGAACACATATGATGATTTTTAAGTCCAGCCGTTGCAGTCTATCAGTCGTATAATGCATGGCAATGGAAACAAAATCTATGAGAGTAAAAAAAACATGCACAGACAAATCCAAATTAAACCCTGCGGCTCGTGACGACACATTGATGTCCTAAGACACGAAACGATCGGTTTGTGCCAGAAACCGAACAGTATTTATAATTTTTTACCTCTAATACACCACTATGTCCAACTGTCTTTGGGCGCGCGCATTTTAAGTCGGTTTGAACAATCCGGATAAGCGCAAGTAAGTACCATTTTGATTAGCCGTCATACCTACAATGACTGTGCACTGTGTAAACAATGAGTGACGTATACGCGCAAGAGATCACTTCCGGCGCTTGCGTAAACTACGCCAGAGCGCGTACACACCTCACGCACCGAATGCAGTGCGCGCATATTTTGGGTGAACTATCCCTTTAAGAATCTACCATGTAAACAGAGATTTTTGATTACCTTAATCCGGCTAAAGTCATAATCGAAGTAAACCGAAATCGAATTAAGACATGTGGAGTATTTCTATTTTAGTCGCATTGCTGAAGTGCAGTACAGACATGTAAACACCTTAATCAAATTATTACCATCGTGTAGGACTTTTTGCCGCATTTTGCGACAGGATACACACACGGCAGTGCTCAACCGTTTGATGGCAAATAAAAGAGCTTCAACACCTCCGTCGTCTGAATGCACGTACAAATAATTAACTGCATTGAAGCTTTCATAAAATTAAAAATGCAACACCCAAAACTGTACATGGCATCATCACGAAGACGAATTATATGTTTATGCGTGAAATTCCGGAGGGGACGTCGGATGGCGTCGCGTGGAGACGTAATGACGTGTGCCATTAATCGAACTATGTACTATAACATGTAAAACGGGAACATGAAAGGAATATTCTAAAAACAACTCATGTACACACCATAATCATAATATTGGCTTATTTAGAATAAGGTAAATAATTAGATAATTAGAATTAGAACGTAGTCAATGTTACGCCAGTAGGTGGCGAAAAGGGGCTGTTAAAATGTATTTGTCTTTGAATCATACAAGAGATTCGTTCAAGAACGCTGATTCATCCAGTAATGAAACAAGTACATCTTGAGTGAGTCATGTAATCATTAATTCATAAATTACATGTGATTTTGTTTAGTTGTCTAATGTTTTTTCTTCAGAATCATTAGAGAACTACAACTTCCATTGGGGAAGAAAAAAAACCTCAATTTATCCAGAATCATGCAGTTCTATTTTGCACACAAACAGCTCTTAAAGAGTCCAGTTTTTATGTAGCCTGTTGTTTTTTGTTCATGGTATTCAGCTGCAACTAAATGGTTTGCAAAAAAAAGAGACACAGGATAAATGTTTGATATCATTATTTAATCACATTGGAATCTAAACTGGGAATCGATAAGCGGAATCGGAATTGATAAAATTCAAACGATACCCAACCTTAACTCACAGCACATATTCTGTGCAATGAAGCCCGCGGCGATTCTCTCTAGCGCGCACACGTGCCATGTGTGGGAAAAAAACCAAGCTCAGATTTTAAAATAGAGAGTGCATTTTTAATACTCTCGTGACATGCACGTATGCAAATGACGTCAGAAGGCCATAATCGATAATGGTCTATTACTGTATCGATGCAATGATTAATTTCGACACCCCTAGAGTTAATATTTTCAGGTATAATTGTTCAAAGTAAGTTTACTGTGGTTCAAAGTGGTGATCTGTGGTCTCCAGGAGCAAAGGCTAAGCCTGTGGCAGGGACCCCTAAACCGGCGTCCACTCCAGTGTCTGCAGCTCAGAAGAAGCAGGACAGTAGCAGCAGTGAGGACAGCTCAAGTGAATCCGAGGACGAGGCTCCAGCTAAGGTACATCAGCGTACATATTATAACTCACACGTAATCATGCTTTAGAATTCTATTGCAAATTGTAACCATAATAGAACCTATGATTTTTTTTTTTTTTCAGAATAAAAAATAAATTAGTTTGCCTGCTTAGTATTCACAATTTACAGTTAGTTCCTCTTACTTGATCACAGACAGCAGTAAAAACACCAGTCCCGGTGAAGACCCCTCCAGCTAAACCCGCGGCCCCTGCAGAATCCAGCAGTGAGGAGTCATCCTCAGATGAGGAAGATGCACCTCCTACTAAGAAACCCAAGATTGGTATTACTACTATTCTTTAACATCGGTCGATCTTAAAGGTGCATTAAGAAATGGGATTTGCTGGCATATATCAGTGTTCCCAAACAACCAGTATTACAGTGATCTTGGACTTTATACTGAAAACTATCACCATGGGTGCGTCATTACGCTTTATTTACTGGATCAAGTGATCTCAACATAATTAAACTGCTTTTTTGGGCCATGAATGAGTCCTAAGCATGCCTCATTTGAACATGTTAAGAAATCTTATAAGTGAGAAGACAAAAGTGAGTTTCTGAAAAAGAGGAGACAAACATGAAACTGAAGAGCATCTCTATTTACAGGACAATTCAACGCCGTCCCGCGCCCTGGAACACTGACCGCTCCAGCCAAAGCCCCTGGTAAGAGTTTGAAGTGTCCTGTATGAGTTACTACAGCAATAAGCCATGAGAGGCTGTGCATTACAGTGATGTTTAGTTAAGGGGTGTTATAATGGTTGCAATAATAATAATCAAAGTAAACCTTTATCCATAGATTTTTACAGACCTTCAATTATGTGAGGCAGCATGGTGCATTGATATAGAATTCAATTTTACATGTTTTTTTTTTCAATCAGCTGTAAGTTATATTTGTAATACAATCATTTTATGAATAACTGTATTTAAGCATAATACAAAAAAGCATAATTTCGGCACAAAAAAAGCTAAAAATTATGTATTATACGAAGATATAGCACTGATTAATTTGCATGTCTGGTCCCAAGATAGACTTATCCTTAAGAAAAACATAGTTAAAATATTAAACTTTAAATTAGCCGAAAGTTAACATTTCAAAGTTAAGAACCCTTTACAGAGAAAACAATTTGCTCTGTTTTTTGCTACAATAATCAATCTTACAGTTACTCGTATTCATTATGCTTTTTATACAAGCATGTAAACATTAGTTTTACATATGAAATATAGTTGTTGTTTTTTTTTAAACCAGTTGCCAAAGCTGCTCCGGCTAAAGCAGCCCCAGCTAAGAAAGCACCTACAAAGGTCACTCCTGCTCAGAAAAAGGACTCTTCGAGTTCAGATTCTTCAAGCTCAGAGGACGAAGCAGCAAAGCCAGCTGTCAAAGTCACACCGGCAAAAGCTGCATCTGCTAAATCTACACCTGCAAAAGTCGCTCAAGCTAAAGCCACACCTGCTAAAGTCACCCCGGCTGCAGACAAGTCTTCATCTTCGAGCTCAGAAGACTCTGACGATGAGGAGGAGGCCAAGAAACCGGCAGCTAAAGTTGTCCCTGTTAAGCCTGCGCCAGCCAAGAAAACGCCAGCTAAAGTCAAGCCCGCTGCAAAAGAATCATCATCATCATCTAGCTCAGAGTCGGAGGAAGACAAACCGGCCACAAAACCAACCCCAGCCAAGCCTGCTCCTGCTAAAGCTGCTCCTCCAAAGACAACCCCTGCTAAGAAAGACGATTCCTCAAGTTCAGGTCAGTTGTCATCACATCCATAAAGATACAACGTTTGCATTTAATCATTATTTACTTGCCTGCATGTCATTTGCAGCATGTATGATTGGCATATATGGAACACAAATAGAGATGCTTTGAAGAATGTTCATGATGCTCTTTTTCCATACAAAGAAGTTTCTACAACTTCCAGGCCCAATTTTTCTGAAGCCCTAAGCTTTCTTTTTTGGAGCTTGGTAGCCCTAGTCATTTACATTTAGAAATATTGAGTGAATTCAGAGTTCTAGAGTAATTTGGGTAACATTTGGGTGCTGTTTATCAAGATTGTATTAGCTTATAGATCTATTTTATCTCGCACCGATTCAGACAGCTCTGAGGATGAGGCACCTGCTAAACCAGCAGCAAGGTCCAAGCCTTTGAGCACTCCTAAACCTGCAGCCAAGCCCGCTAAATCCAGCTCTGACTCGGACAGCTCTTCAGATGAAGAACCTCAAAAGAAACCTGCCAGCAGACCGGTATCCAAACCTGCTACCCCAGCAAAACCTGCCCCAGCCAAACCAACTCCTGCAGCCAAACCGACCGCTAAACCAGCGGCAAGCAGCTCAGACTCGGACAGCTCATCAGATGAGGAGCCACAAAAGAAAACCACCGCCACACCGGTATCCAAACAAGGCACCCCAGCTAAACCTGCAGTTGCAGCTAAACCAGCCGATAGCAGTTCTGACTCTGAAACCGACAGCTCTGACTCCGAAGACGAGACTCCAGCTGCAAAGAAAGCTAAACCAGCGGCGGCTGCTACTACTAAGAGCCCTGCCCCTGCCTCCAAACCACCTGCTCCAGCAGCTGAGTCCAGCAGCAGTGATTCGGACAGCTCCAGTGAAGACGAGAAGAAGGTGAAGACTGTGACGCCCAAAGCAGCAGCAGCTAAGCCGGCCATGACTCCAATTAGTGCGAAGAAAGCAGAGAGCGGTAGCTCTGAATCTGACAGCTCAGACTCTGAGACAGAGGCTAAGAAGACTCCCGCCAAGCCTGCAGTCACCAACGGAAAGGCTGCTACAACAAAAACCCCCACTTCTGTAGCAAAGACTCCGGCTAAAAAGACAGCAGAGTCTTCATCCTCGAGTGACAGCGGTTCTGATGAAGAAGAGTCGCCTAAAACACCAGCTGCGAAAACGCCACCTGCTACAAAAGCACAGGCTGCTAAGGCCAAAGCAGACAGCAGCTCGTCTGAGGACTCTTCATCGGAGGAAGAGGAAACGACGGCCAAGACTCCCGTCACAACAAACGGTATTTGCAGGACTCAATATATCTGATAGCAAGGTGTTTTGTGTTGCTGGTTCACAAGCCCGTTTTTATTACTTTGAATGTGTTACGTAAATGCTTAAAATCAAACCTGTCATATTTCGCCTGTGATACTCCAAGAAACGGTAAAGCACCACTCAGCACTTTATGCTTGATAAAGGGCAGCGCAATCTTGAGACTTAAGTTTAACTTGTCATGTTATTGTAAAAAAACATGACTTTTATGTGTGAGATGAAAGCACCACTCAGCACATTTAAAGGGGCTGTTCACACAGAACTCAAGACAAAGGTCAGTGCAATGGAAAAATCACAAAGTCTCAGTATTTTTTTTTTACGATGTTTAACTTGACACATGTACATTTAGTGCATGTTTACATAGAAAAACAACTGAGAAGTGCCACAGTTGGTTTATTGCCATGTTTTGAATGAACGACGCAGCAGGAAGTTGCATCTCATGTAACGCAAGTTGCATAACTTGCAAGCACAGGACTGCACATCACGTGCAAATATTATGGTCCGTTTTATCAATACTACTTTGGTATTGAGTTATTTGCACTCCAGGTTCTTATGGTTTTGTCTGCCGTCTTGGATAAAAATTGGTAGCACACCTGTGATGACTTGAATTGCTGCCTATGTAGGATGATCGGTTTGGAATGGAGCCATAAAAGCCACCCATCCAAACAAATGTCATATTGCTTGTGGCAGGTCAAGTCAACACTCAGATTAGCTTGGAAGAGAAGGCATTTGTTCCATCTGATGCCTCCACATCAGTGTTAAACTGTTGATATTTATCATCTTCTAAAGCATTTAGCCTTCAGCACCATTGTAAACCACTCCCATTTGGTTTTTCGCTTCTCTCCTCTGATCGCAGGCACCAAGAGCAAAAAAAAGGGCAAAGAGGAAGAAACGACAACACCCAAGAATACAAAAATCACCACATCCACACCTCAGACTTTTCCCAGAACCAAACAGAAGGTAAAGGGCTGTGATTGTGAGCATGCTTGTGTTGATGTTGGCTCTTGTACAGTGCATATTCAAACACACCCAGGGGTCAAATTGGGAATCTGGGGGTGGGCGATTCTAGTTCCAGGCAAGACCTGCCCTGGAAATAACACTGAAGTCGATATGTTAGTATTTGTTGATCCAGTGAATCTTGCTTTTGATACAAGCAGCACTGGTGCTTTACATCCTTTAAGTGTTAAAGGGAAAGTTCACCCAAAATGAAAATGATCGTTTACTCACCATGTTGTTCCAACCCCAAGATATTAGTTTATTTTTCGAAACACAAATCAGTGATTACTGTGTCCCTCCATTGAAAGTCTCCGCAAAAACTGACACCTCAGAAGTAACAGACAGAAAATAGCTTCTTGTAAATAGTTTTTTGATGTAAAAATGTTGATAGCATTATAAGTGGACCTCGGAGAACAGTACAACATAAAAATCAGAGGCAGTTCATGGCCCCTATAAAACTCATACTTAAAAAAAATAAAAATAAAGTATATACAGTGGAAATGATTTTAGCAAATGGCTGCAATATAACAAAGAGTGAAAAATTTAAGGGGGTCTGAATACTTTCCGTACCCACTGTATGTTAAACACTAGTTTATAGCTTTTAGAAGAGGCAAGAGTTCCTCATTCCACTCACCTTACCAGAGTAAGAAGCTCCACTCCACTCACAAGGCGCGTTGCGTCAATTTCGCGTCAATTTAGCAAAAACGGCCATATATCGCAAAAAAGTTTTTACGCTCGCATGATACTATAACCTCCAAGAAACATTTCATAAGTGGCCGCTCTCCAGTATAAGGGGCTTTCGCTACCATTGATGCTTAGACAATTTACACTGCACACGTCTGCGCTGCAATGTGGCTCTGATACGGTCACTGAAGCTGATTACGGCCACTCAGTGCTTGTGTTTATGTTTTTATACAGTCTATGGTTTATTCCAGCCGCGCCACGCACGTTTCTGAAGCGGCTCTCTTTGCTGCTTCTGTAAAGATACACGCATAAGCCTCCTTTGAATAAATATAGCCAAAATCCATTGCCATGACTTATCGCGAGAGGCAAAAGGTTACGTTTAAGTCTCATAACATTGGTTAATGGAAACGCCGTCATTTCGCAACACTTTTTTATCGACATTTATAAAATATCGCCAAAGTTTTGCGCAAATCTGTAATGGAAACGCTCCTACAGTTTGCTTATGCACTTGTGCTTAAAGGTATGTTCTGTTTTTTTCTCTGTTGTGTGACTTGTAAAGGAAAGCAATGCTCCTTTCCGTAGAGTAAGAGACGAGGAAATTGAGATGGACCCCCGCCTGGCAGACAATTCATTCGACGCAAAGGTAAGATGATAAACATGAATGCATACTAGGTCAACGTTTACTGTAAGGAGAGTCTTTGTGCACGTATAGTGCTTTAATTCGTTCGACTCTTGTTACTTACTTCTAGATGGGAGCCAACGGTGACTGGGGCCAGAAGGCCAACAGCGTGCTTAAATTTACTAAGGGCAAATCTTTCCGGCATGAGAAGACCAAGAAGAAGCGTGGCAGTTATAGAGGCGGCGCAATCTCCACCTCGGTGAACTCCATTAAGTTTGACAGTGACTGAGATCAATCTCAAATTAAGAACCTCTGAACTCTCCATGTCTGTCTGTTTGACCCATTTGTTGCTACATCAGCTCTAGCAAGCACTGTTTTGACCCGTCTAGCCTCTGTTCCTGCGCATGTTCCTGACATGGGCCGGCATTGACTGAAGAAAGCACGAATAGAGGGGGTTGAGGTGTATGGCTGTTTTTTTTTTGTTTTTACTCAATCTTTCAAGCAGTTAGACACGGTGACCACATGGTGGCGCCAATTCATTGTGTTTAGGCCTATTGATTAGCTTGTATGTAAAATATGGTTTTGGCTTCACTGTAAAATGTTTCTTAAAGTTGGCATGACAAATTATGGGCGTCTGTTCTAACAGGTAATTGTTAATATACTAGAAATGACGGAGTGATTTTCTTTTTTATTATTATTATACGTCAAAGAAATGTCATTGTAATGGTTGCATTAACATTTTATGAGCCTATCCATGCATCTTGAGCCTGGTGATTTGTCTGATTTGAAGAAGCGGTGTAGTTAATGACTCCGCCCACTTCTGTTTGACACACTGGAAGACCACCCTTAAAATAGCACATGAATCATCCTCCAGTGTGTCAAACAGAAGTGGGCGGAGTCATTAACTACACCGCTTCTTCTGTTTGACACACTGGAAGACCACCCTTAAAATAGCACATGAATCATCCTCCTTCGGTTTTAGTTTTAATCTTTTATGGCTTCATATGTTATGCAGGATTTTGTAATTTGGTGTGCTTTATGATCAGTCTTGTAACTGTAATTAAAACTTGGACTGAAACTCAACTGTTTGTCTGTTTTTGACCAAATAAGTTGAATCCATATTTATGAAATCTTATAAAACAATATGCCAGGAGTAACAAGTTTCCAGTCTACAGGTTTACTCACTGAACTCTTCTTTCAGATGAAGCCTGTTTTGAGTATTTACAACTGAGCATTCAAAAGATTGTCAAAGGTAGGATGAGGTCCGTGTCTATACTGATAATAATTTCAAAATGTACAAGGTTCCTTTGACAATAAGATTATGTATGTTAACAGTTAATACATTAGGGTGTCATGAAAAAGCAATGAACAAAACTTTTTAATGTTAATTTCTACTGTTAGCTGTTTTAATTTCATGTATGAATTAATGAAGTTGTATGTTTATACAATTTGAACATGCATACATTTATTTTTTTTTTTTATAAAATTGTGAATTTGTTGAGTTAACACATAAGGTATGAAATATCAATGAACAAATCTTTTTAACGTTAATTTCTCCTATTTGTTTTTTTTGAATTTCATGTATGAATTAGTGCTATTTACTGTACGGGCATTTTTTTTACACTCAATATTATTGATTGTTTGTGATACCCAAATGCATTAATGAATTGAACCTTATTGTGAAGTGTTGCTTTTCATGCAGTTAGAGTATAGTATTCTCTCCAGACAAACAAAAAAGTAATGGGACAAATAATTCATGAAAAGTACCCCGAAGCCTGCTTAGATCTGCCGCTGATTGCATAAACTGTATTCAGTGGTTTCACCAGTTCTCTAATTTCTCGCCCTCCAAGTTTTGATTGCATGTAGTGTTTTCTACTTTGCCAGTTACATTAAAAACTTGGTACAGTCTAATTTGAATCCTAAACATCAGACTAGTGCTTATGACAACATAGTGGCTGTGTTTATGGCTCACTTGTGTTACTGGCTCCAAGTGAGAAGCAAAGACTTGAAGTTTTAAAGGTAAAGTTTTGCTGACTTTTTTTTTTTTGGACATTGGTTTAATTTTTCATTAAACACTTCACGAATGAATTGTGAGAGACGACAGACACATCTGCAGCATCCAAGTGGCAACCTTCTGGTCTTTTGTGAAACCAACACGGAAGTGACTAAAACTGCAATTCATCGACTGGCCGCTAGAGGCTGGCTCCAAAAGGGAGTCAGTCCCATAGACTCCCCATGTTAAAATGCCCAACTTTACAGCAGAAAAAAATGTTTACAGCCTGGTAAAAAAGTGGTTTTGGTCTATATAGTTAATTTTGCCCTTCATGACAACTGTGAGGGGGTGAATTTTTTTTATAACTCATCCGTTTGCTGTCCCCGGCGTTGAGCTAGGTGGGCGTGGCTTCAGCAACCTGCTCCCGCCTCTTTGCCCATTTTCGATTATCTGGTGAGTGACACGCTGCCAAGATGGCGACGGCCGGCTCCACCAACTTTGAGCTTCAAAAACGCTCTTCAGAAACCTACGTGTGACTTCACGGACACTACGTCCATGTTTTTATACAGTCTATGGTTTTTTGGCATTTTCATTTCATTTTACCTGATAAAGTAAGTTAGCGTTCATGAGTGCAGCTCTGCTTTGTGTACAGCCATTACCGGGGAAACCGCTTTATTATCCGCTCCAAAAGCGCCTCCTGCTGGCAGAGAATTAATTTGCCTTTCTCACGTAGAGTTGTAAATGTGAAAGACGTTAATGTGCATTCTAAAAATCTTAGCAATTCAGACAGTAGTATTTATTTGTTTTAAATTAATATAATTTATCCCCAAGTTTCATAGACAAAGGCCTAAGCTTACTCCCTGACTTAAATGTAATTCTGAGCTGTTTCAACTGAAAGAAACTGGCACTGACTGATCTTAAAATATATCAGTGCCTTTGTTTTGTCTCAAGATACACACGATGTTTTTTTTCTAAGGCACGTTTATAAAAAATTATTTAAATGTAATTTTATAATTTTTAAATATTAAATTATTTAAATGTAATTTAACTTCAAAACCGCTCTTCAGAAACATACGGGTGACGTCACGTCCATGTTTTTATACAGTCTATGGCAGCATCATGTATTAATTGAAAAGGAAGTTCAGTCAAACCCCAGATTCCTCCAGCCAGCTGCATTGTTTATCAGAGATCTATGACCGATGGTGACTAGAAACGTTTCATGCGATGATGAAAGAGGCTCATGGGGGGGCTCATGGGGGGTATGTCCTTACATTAGCACAGATGAAGGGCTGTTAAGTTATTCAGCAGGGAGCAAATGCTAATTCACCTCAGATAAATGTAATGCTGCCCTGGGGTGGATGTCTAAAACGCTGCTCATACTGCAGCAAAGTGAAATTCAATTATATAATACTTAAAATCACACACCTCACCTTCACCTCTAAGTGTTTATTTGAATTATGTATCTTATTCATTAATAAAAATATGCAGCTCTTTATCATTTCATGGTCTGAATAACATGGTAAAGATATATATATATATATATATATATACATATACACTACTGTGCAAAAGTCTTAGGCCATTACTGTTTTCGCCCAACATTTCTATTGTTTATTAACATAAATTCTGTACATAAATCATAAATTCTGACTGGATGAGCCGCATGTAAATTAGTTGTAAAATGCTGATAAACATGTTAGTGTTCATTGTTCACATTACATAATCAGCCTGTGGCTAATAAAGAATACTTAATGTATTAATTTACTACATGATTATCTTGAATAAATCAAAGTGTTTAGTGAACATTGTGTTTTTGGACACGTTTCTGTGTTCAAGTATGACATTATGTATTAGCTTTTGTACAGTATGCAAGAAACCTTCACCTTTTTGTGACCGTTGGGAGGGATTTAAGCCTTAATCAAATAATCAAACCTCCTCATATCATTAACACGTAAATACACAGACTGTAAAATGTTTTAATATTATCATTCCTTCAGAAAAGCCATTCAACAACGAGATTTTCAAAATATTAATGCAGCTTACAACTAAATTAAAATTGCTTGTCGATATCATTAACACGTAAATACACAGACTGTAAAATGTTTTAATATTATCATTCCTTCAGAAAAGCCATTCAACAATGAGATTTTCAAAATATTAATGCAGCTTACAACTAAATTAAAATTGCTTGTTGTCACTGGATGCTAATAAATCAGTTCTGAAGTGGAGACTTGAGACGCACTTGACAACAGGAGTGAAAAATAAGGAGCTTTTTGCTGAAGAAGTGATGGTGAGTGTTTTAAAATCAAAGCTGAATATCATATGAATTATCTGAGTAAGTCCTAACATTAATTTCAGACCAATGGCACTTGATGATGACCTCTCGCTGTTGTTTTCACACGCTTCAGTCACATTCTAGTGTATGTAGAATTGTGCATTCAACTCCAAAACTGGCCGACTGCAAGAAATAAATACAAGATAGTGAGCTCTGTTTGGATGTTGAGTAGAGTTGCAAACTCCTTCCAAAGGAGTTCATCCCTTAATGATTAATTATACTCCATATGGAGCGTAACATTAATGGACGGGCGGCCGTCTCAGCCGTTACTGCTGTTTTGGCATGGCAAAGTCCCAGGCAGTGTCCTGGGCACACTTCCACATGGCGCGCACCAGCCGGGTGAAACCCATATCCTTGGGCTTCTCCAGCCCACGCATCAGCCGCTGTTTCATGATGGCGATAAACTCCTTATTACTCAGCTCCCCATTTCCTAAAAAGAAGAGCAAGTTAAATAGAGTACGTGTGAGAGAGAAATATGATGGGTAATTATCACCAACTCCATACGCTTACCAACCCTCAGCAGAATTTAAAGTACTGATGCAGCAGTTCTGGTGCTGTGCTCATGTAATTGTACTTGTTAAAATACACCCATAAAAAAAAAATACAAAATTTTTACAACATTTGTTGCATAAATAGCACCTTGCAAAAAAAATAAATAAACAAAAAAACCCGGAACCGGATTGTAAATATTTCATGTTAAAAGATGCTTAATTATAATTCAAATAAATAAATAAAATAATTAATTAATTAATAAAACTTGCCTATATTCATGACTAAACTAATAACTGTGAGTGGACCACTATTATTATCATTAACAGAAACAAAGACTAAAAAAACAACTGAAATAAATATAAAATTAGAGTTAGCAAAAACTAAAATTGTAAATGTTCACAAAAATATGAATGAAAACTCAAATAATTATGATACAGTACAAATCATTTACAACATTTGTCGCATAAATAGCAGCATGCACGGAAAAAAAAAGAAAAGAAACAGAACCGGATTGAAAATATTTAATGTTTAAAGATGCTTAAATTAATTAATGAATTAATTTAATTAAATGAATAAAACTTGCCTATATTCATGACTAAACAGATAACTAAAAATGTGGACCGCTATTATTATCAACAAAAACAAAGACTAAAAAAACGAATGAAATGGAAATATAAAATTAGAGTTAGCAAAAACTAAAACTACAAATGTGCACAAAAATACAAATGAAAATTCAAAATGAAACAAATTATTTAAGTTTTCATATTCTGAATGTGTCAAGACTGACTTTAGACTATCTGTATATTCAGTATAACAAAACCAAACAAAACAAAATTGAACAAAACAACACAAAACAAAACCAAACACAACAAAACTGAACAAAAACAACACAGAATCAAACAAAACAACATAAAACAAAACCAGAACAAACACGCACACAAAAACCCCACCCAATTACAGAAGAAGCAGCTGTCTGATTACAATTTCAATATCAAAACAAATGAACTAAAGTCGTGAAACGTTCAAAACCTTAAAAAGCTACTATGATTGCCAAAAAAAGTCTTAGGTTGCACAATCATAAAAAATTTCTCACTGTGTGTCCTCGATATTTAGTGATATGATGACTGATAATAATCTGATCTGATGTTATACTTGAAACATTAAAGTCTAAAATCTGCTATATTGGTACTAGCACTTAACAGTCCATCAGTGTATCAACCAGTGCCATCAGTCTCAAAAAATGATACTGCTGCTTTCCAGATTGAAACAGGGACCTGATAAACACACAGACTCACCGTCGCAGTCGAAGAGTGCAAACACCACGTCACACACGTGGTCAGACAGCTCTACCTTGGCCACGGTTCGGGCCACCTGCTTCATGGTGGCTGTGGAGAGAGTAGACTGATGAATGAAGAGTGCTGATCAATACTGGACATTCATTCCCATCTCACAGATAGGACAAGAAAATGGAAGAGGAGGGAGAACCGACTGCAAGCTAAAGATGATGTCTAGTAGGTGCTGGTGTGTCCTCAGTAAACTACTCTGGTCATGTGACAATTTGCACTATCCATGTAACATTGTCCTTGAGAAGGAAAAAAAAAATTACAAATTCCATACAAAACGTCTTCAGGTTGCAG
The DNA here is from genome assembly GCF_001515605.1 of Sinocyclocheilus anshuiensis. Taxonomy (NCBI): domain Eukaryota; kingdom Metazoa; phylum Chordata; class Actinopteri; order Cypriniformes; family Cyprinidae; genus Sinocyclocheilus; species Sinocyclocheilus anshuiensis. Next base: position 1,051,475 of record NW_015547668.1, on the reverse strand, counting down.
ATCACACTGGCCAATGCTCACATTCCATTCACAACACTTCATACGAATAATGTCATTGTTATTGATAAATATTTTCAAAACAATAACAATTAATTAAATATGCTAAATGCAGTTAATTTTTTCTACACTGTTCATTTTTTAAAAATCGTGTTGTTACATTATAACTCAACCATACTTCCTTTCTTCCAAACTCCACCCTCCATGTCAGTGAATTTGCAAAATGATTGACAGACAGGGTTTCTTATACAAGCCTGGGCTGCTCCTCTGACCCTTTTTTTTCTCCCCGTTGACAGAGTGATAGCTCATGACACCTATTTCAGTGATATCCGTCAGGAAGTGGGACATTTTAGCTCTATTCCAAAACCTGAGCTGCCTCCATAAGCAGCATTGTAAGGTATCATAGACAAGCCCAAGACAGTCCAAAACATTGCCCATTTAATTATTCTGCCTATAATACCTTGCTTTAGCAATAATTCTAAGGCAGCATTATATGTATCATTCGCCAAAAGACAATCGCAAAATGCCCAATTTTTTTTTAATGCAAAAAGGATAAATTATAAATATACAGTTATTTAAAATAATTAAATCCAGTGTTGTTGTTATTAACGAAAAACTAAAACTAACTTAAAAAATGAAAATGTAGAAAGTAACTGAAAATAAGTACTAAAAATGACTAAAACTGAAATAAAAATAAAGCTAAAAAGAAATATATTTAAAGACAATATAAAAATGACAAAAGCACAAAATTACTGTACTAAAATGAAAATAAAACAAAAAATGATAAAAATAGGAGCTAATTCAAAATATGAATACAGAGGGGGCCAAAATGATTAGAACACTAGTATTTTCAGCAGCTAAAAAATGGTTTTAAGTCAGTTATTTCTATCTTTTGCTGTAGTGTGTCAGTAGGAAATATCAGTTTAGATTTCCAAACATTCATTTGGCCATTAATTTTAATAATCCAGTGAGATTTTTGTCTGACAGCAGCCAGTGCTTCACACAGAGATCTGATCTGATCCTCATCAGTCTGTCTGGAATGACACGAAGAAACAGAACAAACTGAGACAGACTCAATCCAGAAGAACTGTGCCAACGTCTCCAAGATGCTTCAAGATGCTAGGTGTAGAAACAAAACTACGTGTTATCTTCTAAACAAAAGAATCTTGTACAATACCTTCAATGACAACCTCAAGACAACCTATTATTATGAACAATTCTGTTTAGAACTATGAATATATGTTGTTCTGCACATCTCTTATAGCGAAAGAGTGAGAAAAGGGCCTGTTGGGAACATAAGAGAAGGTCATTAGTGGTCACAGGAAACCAGACAAGCCAAAAAGCATCCATCACAGTCAGTCTGACAGCAGCCGGCCTTCCAGACACAGCCTTGAGATCAGAATACAGACGAGAAAGAGAGCGATTCCGAAGATGACAAGCTGATAAAAAGCCTTTTTTGTCTTCATGAGGATCAGTGATTCCCAGTTTTTGGGTGTTATGGGCTAGACGGACAGAGAAATGAAAGAGAGACACGGAGTTATCATCCTACGCCGAGAGGAATCAATTGTGAGATAAGATCTGTGTGGAAGTGTGCGGATGTTCGGAAGGCCAGTACTGGATGTTTATTTTACCTCAGATCACCAACCGTCACTAACAACTAATGATTTCTGACTGCTTTTGGAAGCGTGTCCGCATCTTTACACTATTGATAACTTGAGCCATTTGTGCAGCTTTTGGAACAATAAACTGGGTAAAAAAAGAAACCCAAGACTCATTCTGAAGCAGGTACCTAAACCATATCTAGAGACCAGAATATATTACAGAGACTTGGGGTTGGATTTTTTATTTTCATTTATTTGTTTTTCTTCAACCAGCTGGCAATAGATTGCAACGTTCAGGTCCTGGAGGTAAAAACTCCATTCATTTTCTCCATAGGGAAACTGATTTTCAACAATAGCTATGTTTCCATCCAAAGATGCGAATTTAACTTATGCGCAAAACTAAAACATTTGCGAATAAAGCACCGTTTCCATCCAACGAGTCAAAGAGAACAAAACCGTCACTTCCTGATAAACTGGCACTAAATATCTCTAAGAAAACTAAGAGAAGCCACTGAATATAATAATTTTCATATGTAATAAATTACTTGCGCTTCAGAGAGAGCAGACGTAACAGGTGGATGCCTTCTGTTTGGGAACGCAGTCATGTAAGACAGTAATTATACAGAAATACTTTGATGACAGACTTTCCTCAGGCATTTCAGAACGACCAAAACAACATATAGATGCTGTGAATGAGATCGGTCCGCTGTTTAGTCAAGTTATCCCGTCTCATAGCACAAAGTCACATGACTTTTTTCAATGCGCATTGTGGAATTTATTTGGTAAATGTGTTTCCATCGTAGTTTATGCGCATTTTTTCTTATTGGATAAAAAGTTTATCCTACTCAGTTGTGCGCATAAGTTTTTTATGCACATTTTTAGAATTTATGCACATCTTGGC
>NW_015547668.1:1040908-1047698 GCF_001515605.1 Sinocyclocheilus anshuiensis | reverse complement strand
ATGTATAATGTTAGTTGGTTAACTTCATTTATCAAATAGATACAGTCAAACCAAAATTTATTCAGACACCTTCAATATTTCTCACATTATCACAGTTTATTCGCTATAGTTTAAAAATGGTAATAAAATATGACAAGAACTCTGTTAAACTGTGTCAGAACAAATTCGGCTTGATAATGTTAGATAACTTTGATAGAAAGGTATGTAATGGATTACAATCAACCAAAAATTATTCAGACAGTATGGCAGTATTTACACAACTATCAATACTTAGTCGGACAACCTTTAGCCTTAATGACAGCCTGTAGTCTCCTGGGCATGCTGTCACCCAGCTTCATGAAAACATCAACTTCAATTTTTTTTTCCCAAACTCAAATTTGTATCAGTTTTACTGGTAGTCCTCTGTATGAAGAATTTTTGGGTATAATTTGTCACAGTTTACTTTATTCTGCTATCCTCACTTACATAAATGAACTATAGTGTCCTGCACCCACTTGTCACACTTAATTATGCCCATTAAAATGTATTTTACAAGTTTTTGTTACTTTCACTGTTCATTTTTTTGCTCTATGTTACATCATCTTTAATTTAATAGCATTAGAGCTGCTCCATTGCAGCGGCTTTGTACTGTAATCACGCGCTTTGCTGTAATAATGCCGGGAACCACTCATTATAAATCTCTTAACTGTGATATTTTCAGAAATAGAAGTCACGTTTTTTTTTCATCTGAAACGTGCTGTGATTTATATTCCAAAGCCACTCATATAATGCAGAAACACTCAAGCAAGCGAAACGCGCAACGCGAATGAGAGGGACAAGTAGTAAGCTACAGTCTAGCGCATTTGACACAGGCTGCTAGATTCACTTTCCCCAGAAAGTCGTGTATGCCTAAGGTTGAAAATAAATGATGTTTATATTATGCCCATTAAAATGTATTTTACAAGTTTTTGTTACTTTCACTGTTCATTTTTTTGCTCTATGTTACATCATCTTTAATTTAATAGCATCAGAGCTGCTCCATTGCAGCGGCTTTGTACTGTAATCACGCGCTTTGCTGTAATAATGCCGGGAACCACTCATTATAAATCTCTTAACTGTGATATTTTCAGAAATAGAAGTCACGTTTTTTTTTCATCTGCTCTCTCTCTCGCTCTCTCTACCGTTAAGTAACTTGTGCATTGTTTTACTTACTTGTTTTTGACACATCCGACCGAATTACAAGCTTTTCAGTGATGTCTGTGAGAAAGATATAGTCACTCGACAAGCTCGTGCATCTGCTCCGCCGTGCGCTCAATCCACTCAGCGCGCTTTGCTTATCAATTCGCGCACATCAGCTATACAGGCGTTAATACTGAATGTTTAACATTATATTCATTGCATACATATACTTCGTAGACATCCTTAAGCTCTAATAACTCCATTCTGCTGTCTGTTGTTCTGTTGTCTGTGTTTCTTTGTCTGAATATGGCACTTATCACATTCTGTGTGGTATCGGCGTTTGGTATCAGGGCATTTTAACGAGTACAAGTACAGGAGCTCAGTATCGGGCCCGATACCGATACCAGTATCGGTGCATCCCTAATAAAAAGTTTATCCTACCCAGTTGTGCACATATGTTTTTATGCACATTTTTAGAATTTATGCGCATCTTGGCATTTCCATCCAGCGTTTTTTTATGCGATAATCCAAAATGCGCATAAAATAGGTGGATGGAAACATACCTAATAACTGATAAATAGACCTGTTGTGAGCTCTGAGGCTGCTATCTGATTGTATGTGCTTTATTATGTGTGGATTGTTTGGGCTTTTTTTTTTGTAATTGTTAATAACAATGGACTTTGTGGTAAAAAAAAAACACACTACCCATGATGCTGCACAGTAAAGTGCACCAAAAGAGATCGTTAGCTCCGCATATAATCAAGTCGTCTACATACAGTATGCTTTCAAAATACTTTTTTTTTTTTGTCTGATTTTCAAATACATTTTTGCTTCAAATCAAAGTTTTTACTAGGGATGGGCGATACCACTTATTTTGTTTTCGATACGATACCGATACCTTTAAAGGCCAGTATCGCCGATATCGATACCAATACGATACTTCTAAATTATGAAATTTATTCAATTATTAAATTACTAAGAGTAAAATGAGTAATGATACACACTTAACTTTATATTTGAAATGCATTTTAACATTCATTGTTATTAGGTTATATTTTCGTTTACACATGGTTAAAATATGTTTACTGTAGTGGTATATGGAAATCTGCAAATACTATAGTTGAAAATGATCATGTTAGTAAAACCATGGTTCATTTTCATAAGGGACTGCCAGTGATAGGCTGTTGCACGCATAAAATACAACCTTTTTATTCTGACAGTATCTGATTTATTTTAACATTACAGAATAAAACATGAACAATATGAACTTTTAACGTTCAATTTAAATAAATGTAATTGCACGAACTATGTAGGCTACAATTTCAATTTGTTTATTGTGAAATAACAATAAAAATAAACCAAATCACTGGTAAATAAAATACACCTTAGTATCGATATTTTTATTTATATATATATCGATACTTCAGGATCGATACGCCCATCCCTAGTTTTTACTGTTGTGATTATCCTCGTAGTCGGCTGGTTTGCTTCATGGCTCATAATTCTTTAACAAAAACCTTTTTAAAATCTCTCTGGGAAAAATAATTCTGGAACCAGCACTGCTGAAAAAGTGGCTGGGCACTAATGCACTCCATTACCCAGAACACCGTAGCAATGCCATATCAACATGCCACATAGATCATGGCAGTTAGCACTGCACGAGCAAGCACAACTCAACTCAAAAACATTGTAAGTTGTCTCTGCACACAAGCTTTAAAGGCTGTAACCCTGCACAGAAATCTAATACAGGCTGGAGGACTGGAAAAGTGATTGTATTTAAACGAGAAGGACATCTAATGATATTTTAGAGACTTTCTGCATTGCCTGAATATGTCCAGGTAACAGAGAGAGAGGACCGTGTGCATGTGAAGAGCCAGCTAAAGTACTGCTGGGAAGAGCGCCAGCTGCAGTGAAATGGTAAGCATCTGAGTGGCGAGAGGGAGGAGAACAGGAAGAGGTGATGCAACATGGGAATTCTTGCATTGGCAAGTTAGTCTTGTAGCAGACACAGAGTCCGACAACATGCCCACGAACTGCCCACTGACACAAAACTGATTGCTTGACTGCAACACAACTTCAGTCTGCTTCCAAACTAAATGTTTACAGGGAACCGGCTGAGAGCTCATGTATTTGCTAGCGTGTTTGTACATCGGTACCTTTATCTATCGAGGCGCCTGCCATGTGATAGAAACTCAATGCGGTGTCGACATCATTGACATTCTTGAGGAAGGTGAAGAAGTTCTCCACTTCTTCAAACGTGATGCCCTGCGAGAGAAAGAAATGGAGAATGCTAAAATTAACTGCATTACTAAAGCAATTAATTCAGTTGAATACTTTTACGACACATCTGGTCATTCAGCTCGGTTAGTAAAGACTGTTGAGAGAGTGAAATGAACGTGAGATGACATTAGCTCTAAAATAGAGCTGAGAAAAACATGCTGTGTTTGCAGAGCGTTGCATAAAGCCTGTAAATATAGTTTTAATATCCTCTTAATAAGAGGATAAAATTACCGAACGAGAGACACATACGCATAAAAAAAAAATCCCAAAGGATGACGCAACGCTTAAACACATCTGTCTGAATGCATTTGGCTTTTAATTAGAGGAATGTAAAAATCCAATTTTTTAATGAATTGTTTCTGAGAGAAATTATTTAAGCAAGGATACATTAAATTGATCAAAAAGTGAGAGTAAAGACTTACATTGTTATTAAAAATCTTTCAAATAAATGCTGTTGGTTTGAACTTTCATCAAAGAATTCTGAATAAAAATACTCACAAAAATACTAAGCAGTACAATTATTGATGCTAATGATTGAATATTGATAATTACAAGACATGTTTCTTGAGCACCATATCAACAAACAGTTATTTATAATAGAATACGACTAATATTTTGGAAGCATTGTTCTTCATTTCCAATTGACTGGAATTTCAACAGAGGCGATGGAAAAAGAACTTGACGCCAGTTTTCATGACATGCCAGGTTAGGATGCATGTTTGAGCGGGAATAGGAAAAGATTGTAAGAACACAGGCACTCAGTCACATTAAAAGTTGGAGAAGAGAGTGAGGACTCACTGTGTTCTTCTAACAGTGACACCTCTCTCTCACACACAACTTTTTCAGACTGGCAGATCGCCCACCTGAGCATCCTTGAACATCCTTTTGAGGTTCTTCTGCATCTGTTTGAGTTTGCGAGACTGAACTCCACTGTAGGCCAGCAGCATTCCTCCAAACTGCTTCTCTGTGATCCTGCCGTCCACTGGATCATTCCTCTCAAACTACAGACACAGACACACAGAGAGAGAGAGAAGGAATGCTGAATAATGGCCTCAGAAGTGAATCTTGTGCTCAGCTGGTCAATATCATTTACAATTCATGTTCAGCTGAATACTTAAGCGTGGGCACAGTTGTGCCAGGTCATAAAGGATCAGAGGATTTAAAGTATCTGACAGCAAAAGTCGAATGGCTCTCTCTGGTTAGAATGCATTAGGGTTTGACCATTAGATTAATCTAAAATTAAAATTCAGCCATTACCTACTCAACCATTGTGAATGCGTCAGGTTACTGCCATTAAAAGCCAGGGTGGAAAACTATTATGAACTTCAATCTGTGTCAGTTTCTAATAAAGAAACTGCACATTCATAGTGTGTTTATTTATAGATTTTGTATAGAAAGTGGTGGGTACAGTAGGGTGTATAGATGTGCTGGTTGCACTTAGCTCATGAGTAATTATTAGGCAAAAATAACAAACATGATCTACTGTTTTGATGATGTATTGATCTGGACATCAAGGTCCAGTTGCATAAACATAGTCACCATGTAAATCTGAAATGTAAACAATAACATTGCAATTAGGAGTCCAAAATATGATTGAAATAGCAATTGGCATGAAATTAAAATTCACCTATTTTCTAAATGCATGCAAATTTTTAAACAAAACCTCATAACTCTTTCCAGTAAAATGAGAGTTATCTCTTTGGTAACATTTGCCAGACTTCTCAAATTATTCAGTCAGACAAAACCTTTTCTAAAAAAATATATATATATCTGCAAGCTCGCATTCAGATCTGCCTCCATCCAGATGAATAAAACAAACAGATGGATAGAAGTCCCCGCCTTGCTTTTATTCTTTTATGAGAATATGTCTGATTTGGATGTATGTCACAATATGAAAGAAAAGATTTGTTTGTCTGCCACTATCAGATTTTCTAGGCTATAGAATAAACTCAATGGTTTCCTGGTATTAGAATTATAAATGTGAGTATGATGGGTTTCAAAGCTGCAGCAGTTTGTAAGTGAATATGTATCAGCAGCAGGATCACGTTTGTTTGCATTTTGTTTTATGGTTTCACCAGAACAAGTAACACGCCACAGAAAATTAAAAGATTAGAGCGCGAGTCTGACAGAGAGAAAACACCACTATCACTTTCTGCAGCCGATAACAGCCACAGAAAACACTCAGCAAAACATTAGAAATGATACATTCCAATCCACTTATCACAACAGATACCAACAAAAGAACATCTGCACAAGAATTGCATTATATACATCCCTACTAACAAGCTGATTGATAAAGTGGTGGGAATAAATTTGGCCAAAAATGGTAAATGACATTTCAGTTTTTCTTGACACCTTTTGTGTCTAGAAAAAGTTATACAGGTTTGCAAAACACAAGGGTTAATAAATGACAGAATTTTCATTTTTGGGGTGCACTATTTCTTTAAAAGGGACACACTGATCTGGTCTAAACACTTTTTCCTTCATTATTAGTGATTTTAAGGACTGTGAAACAGCAAAGGCTCATCTCTGCTGTCTGTAATCTCAGGTTTAGAAGCTCAGTCCACTGAGATGAGACCGTCCTGTGGGTGGGAGAAGGTGGGTGAGATTGAGGAATATCTGACAACACAGAGAGCTGCAGCAGCCTCAGCACATCTCAAAGAGCAGATAAAGAGAGAGACAGACAGAGATCTACAGGCGTCTGTGACAGGGGCTGCCCGAAGCACTGACACTCTGTCAGACTCTGAGGAGGTTACATTACATCCAGTGTCACTCACACCACACTGCTGCCAATGGCTTTTCTTTTTCTTTTTTACTTTTTACAAACCAAGTTGTTTTGGACATGTACCACAGTAGAGCTATAAGTGTTTTCAATGATTTTAGATATCTAAAGAGCAGGATGACAAATGATAATGGATTATTAATTATTATAATTCTGTTTAGTGGTGGTAAATGACATCAACATTTTTCTCACAATATTTACTCAAAATTCACAAAAGCTGTGCAAAAGTTTCAGGCTATTAGTATTTTCAGTATTATTAACAATTTTCTAAGTCGGTTATTTCTATCTTTTGCTGTAGTGTGTCAGTAGGAAATATCAGTTTAGATTTCCAAACATTCATTTGGCCATTAATTGTAATAATCCAGTGAGATTTTTGTCTGACAGCAGCCAGTGCTTCACACAGAGATCTGATCTGATCATCATCAGTCTGTCTGAGATTACATGAAGAAACAGAACAAACTGAGACAGTTACAAAAATTACTCACAGACCTGTTAGTGGGTAATCAACACACACACACACACACACACACACACACACACACACACACACACACGTCTCTGTATCTCTCC
>NW_015547668.1:1012800-1040387 GCF_001515605.1 Sinocyclocheilus anshuiensis | reverse complement strand
AAGTTTTGAAAACACACACACACACACACATGTCTGGTTTGCTATCCTTGTAGGGACTTTCCATAGGCATAATGGTTTTTATACTGTACAAACTGTATTTTCTATCACCCTACACCTAAACCTACGCCTCACAGGAAACTTTCTGCATGTTTACTTTCTGAAAAGAACTCATTCTGTATGATTTATAAGCTTTTGTACCCATGGGGACTTCAATTTAGGTCCCCACCATGACACGATTCCCCATGAGTCTGTGTGTATTCAGGTTTAAGTCCCCACCAGGATATATAAACCTGTACACACACACACACACACACATATATGTATATGGATAGATAAATAGATAGATATGTCAACATATTCACAAAAGTTGAATTTTAAAAAACTGACAGAAGAACTGTGGCAACTTCTCCAAGCGACAGTTTTAGGCACTTGTGTAAAAATGCTGTAAAGTGAGGATGTTTTAAAAAATAATGTCATAGTTTTATTTAGCAATTTACTTCTATTAAAGGGGTCATTGGATGCCCATTTTCCACAGTTTGATATGATTCTTTAGGGTCATAATGAAAAGTCTATAACATACTTTGGTTAAAATTTCTCAATGGTACTGTAAAACAATACCCTTTTTACCTTTTTTCAGAGCAAGCTGTTTTGTTGCATGCTGCTTTAAATGCAAATGAGCTCTGCTGACCCCGCCCCTCTCTTCTGAGCCGCTCTCTGAGAGACGGTAAACCTTAGTTTTCATTCATCGTGAAACTTGCTAACTAGCACATTATTAGGAAACGCGATTTGCCAAGATTCATAAAAAAAACCTTATACTCACTTCTTCTGTGAGGATGGCGGCGCGTTCACACGCTTTCGTGTTTTTTGTCTTGTGAGTTGCGTTCACGGAAACATGGCTCAACAACAGCGTTCCGGACTGCGCTATTCATCTCGATCAGCTGACATGCTATCGAGCAGACAGAGCTCGCGTCAAGGGATACTGTATACATGTATACATCCCTCCCAGCTCCAACAACAGCAATCCGCTCTCTGAGAGACGGTAAACCTTAGTTTTCATTCATCGTGAAACTTGCTAACTAGCACATTATTAGGAAACGCGATTTGCCAAGATTCATAAAAAAAACCTTATACTCACTTCTTCTGTGAGGATGGCGGCGCGTTCACACGCTTTCGTGTTTTTTGTCTTGTGAGTTGCAGTGTTTTTGTACGGCAGACTTGACTTGACTTCTGGAGGTAAAGCTGGATCACGAATGATTCGCGCGAAGATAGACACATTTATGTAGATCGGGGTCTACCAGTCAAAAGTTTTGAACAGTAAGATTTTGAATGTTCTTGAAGTCTCTTCTGCTCACCAAGCCTGCATTTATTTGATCCAAAGTACAGCAAAAATAGTAAAATGTAGAAATATTTTTACTATTTAAAATAACTGTATTCTATTTTAATATATTTTTAAAAGGAATTTATTCCTGTGATTTCAAAGCTGATTTTTTTGGGATCATTACTCCAGTCACGTGATCCTTCAGAAATCTATTCTAATATTCTGATTTGCTGCTCAAAAAAATTATTATTATTATTATTGTTGAAAACAGCGGAGTATAATTTTTTCAGGTTTCTTTGATGAATAGAAAGTTCAGAAGAACAGCATTTATCTGAAACAGAATTTTTTTGTAACATTATAAATGTCTTTATCATCACTTTTGATCAATTTAAAGCATCCTTTCTAAATAAAAGTATTAATTTCTATCATTTCTTTCCCCCCCCAAAAAAAACACGAAAAAAAAAATATACTGACTCCAAGCTTTTGAATGGTATAGTGTATAATGTTACAAAAGCTTTTTATTTAAGATAAATGCTGATCTTTGAATCTTTCTATTCATCAAAGAATCCTGGAAAAAATGCACTCAACTGTTTTAAATAATGATAATAATAATAATAATAATAAATGTTTCTTGAACAGTAAATCAGCATATCAGAATGATTTCTGAAGGATCACGTGACACTGAAGACTGGAGTAATGATGCTGAAAATTCAGCTTTGATCACAGGAATAAATTACATTTTAAAATATATTCAAACAGAAAGCAGTTATTTTAAATAGTAAAAATATTTCACAATATTACTGCTTTTGCTGTATTTTGGATTATATAAATGCAGGCTTGGTGTGCAGAAGAGAATTCTTTAAAAAACATTAAAAATCTTACTGTTAAAAAAATTTTGACTGGTAGTGTGTGTGTGTATATATATACAGTATATATATACATACACGCACACACACACACACACACACACACACACACACACACACACACATATACATATATATTTGGTGTGTGTGTGTGTGTGTGTTAATTACCCACTAACAGGTTTGTGGGTAATTTTTGTAACTGACACAAGAGGAAATTAACACTTCTTATCTAGACCCTTTTATTCCCTTATTTAGACCTTTGGGTATCTTGTGAGTATTGTTCTCTTTCTTTCTTCTTTCTTCCTATAACACTAAATTAGATTTAATGCCTCCTTATTCCACACAGAATATTGCGTGCTGTCCTGGAAGGGAGGCTGCCGTAGTAAATTATGCATGAGTCTGCGCTTCCATTGGTGACATTGGCTGACAACTTTCAACCTCAATTTATTCTTCTGTCATCTCTCATATATAATCTACACTTCTCCATCTTCCCCGACTTCTGTGCCGTACCTCAAGCTTTAGCACATCGTGCTGCAATTTCCTCTGGAACTCCAGGAAACTGCCGATGGTGAGCTTGCCCTTAAGGTCGGCCCCGAAAAAGTAGGTGGTGAGGGCTGAACTGCAGCCTCCTGTTTTCAGAGTGTTTCCTGTGGTGGAGCGATCTCTGTGTCTCATGCCCATACTGGTCTGAGAGCGAATGATACTCTGAACCTGCAAAAACAGAAATAATAACTCATGTAAATATGCATTAGAGGGAGGAGGAATCTCCTTTTAACACAAGGCACAGTATCCACCTGGACGATGTGTTGGCTGCCAGATCACACCGAATATCAGCGGACGAGAGCGATGCAGCCAATTCCAAAAGAGATGGAGAGGCAGGGGAAGAAGGAGGAGGAAGAGAAGAAGGACGAGGTGAATGAGGATAAAGAGAAGAAGGAGGAGGAAAAAGAAGAAAGAGGATGAGGAGGAGTGATAGGAGGAGGAGGAAGATGAGAAGAAGGGGAGGAGGAAAAGGATGAGAAGAAGAGTCAGAAGGCTGAGGAAATGAAGGAGGAAGAGAAGAGGAGGAGGAGGAACAGCAGGAGAAGTAGGAATGAAGAATGAGGTTTAAAAGGAGTGGGACAGAGAAAAGAAGTTCCTCTCTTCTTCAGAAGCCTCATTCTTTCAATTATAAACTTATTATTGATCAATCACTGGAGAACACTGAACTTAAGCAGAACTCCACAGAAAAGAGAAGAGAGCTCTGGGAGGAATTCAAGGACTCTTTTCAGGGTGAAGGTGTGAATGTTAGCAGTGATGTATGTGCGGTTCTGGGACAAAAGCAACTAAAGATAACGATCAATAAATGACTGCGTAACTATATACTGCTGCGTAATCAATCATTCCAAGAGGGCTGAAATGCTGTTAAAGATTCAGCATTTTTAGACCGATATATTCCCTTAATAGAGTCTAAGTGTAGCATTTTTAAAAGACTTTTAAATTGTAAATTTAAAGATTTTTAAATGTTATGAGAGGTTTCCTAAAACAAATAGCTCTAACCTTAAATTCTTCAATGGGATGATCTGTGATAAATAGGGATGTAATGATTCACTCAAGCCACGAGTCGATTCGATTCACGATTTTTTTTTTGAAGTTTGAAGCAAAAACAGAATGATTTGACTTCAGTTTTGTGAAACTATAGGCCTACATAAAAAATTTCTGCATGAAACAGAAACAGCAGACGAGCTGAACGAGACGCAGATTCACTCTCTGCCAGCAGGTGGCGCTTAAAGCGTTTCCTTGGTTTCCGCTGTAAACAAAGCAGCGCTGCACTTATGTACTTTAATATGCATTATACAGAGGCAAGATGAAAAGAAAATAATACCATCTAAACTTTTCTAATGACAGTAAGTTCCCCTCACATACATTCATATAAACTACCCCTAATTGAATCGTGATTTGTTTAGCATCTCAACCAATCTGAATCGTTACATATTTAAATCGATTTTCAACCGGTTAATCGTTACATCCCTAGTGATAAACCCACGCCTGTGACCGCACATTCTATTAATACGCAACTTATTGGAAACCTTTAAGTAGCTTATATTTAGGCTTAATAAGCTCAATTGTTTAAATAATTAATTTTAATAAATGTAATTATATCAAACATCAGTCATCTATCAATTTGACATATTTCCAAGTGATATAAATGTAGGGTGGGATTTTATCCATCGGGAATTGATTAGATTGTGAAAAGTGATTGTTAAATAATCAATGAGAGAATGAAGAATTCATCACATAAAAGAAAGTAATTTTAAAGGCGGAACATGCATTTAATTTTTTTTTTTGGAATATGCACTAATCGTACATATTGCAAAAAGTCTGAACATACAATAACAAAAGTAAATAGGGTCCATTTGATTTCATGTTGACTTTAAACCGAAGGCGAAACCAAAGATTATGCCAATGACACTTAATAATGTGGTTTCAACAGATCTGGTACTTTTTTTTTTTAAGTTTCCATTTCTAACTAAACTTCTTAAAAACCGGGCCGACAAACTGGCAAAATTCTATGCTCTGACCCTTTGCGTCAGTCGTGGTTTGAATGTCACCCTCTTGACTCGTCTACTGGAGGTCCATGTCCTCAGACAAGAGCATTAAATATATTCCCTTTGATGTGGCTACTATATTGGTTGAGCACATACTGTGTGTTTATCAACAGGCACTGCATATACCCAGAATGCTTTTGGAAAGAGAAAGACCTGATACTACCAGGTGAATGACTCACATTGACTGCAAATGAAAGGCAAATGTAGCCTGAGGGGCAAAAGTAAGCTAAACAAACAGCTGAAAACACACGTGTAACCAAAATACACAAACAGCCACTACGATGACAGAAAAAAAAAAATGTGCAAAAGCACCTTGGGCTACACTAAAGGTTGTACCTTTAGGTGCAGTAACAGCTTGTCACTGGGGTAGTACACAATAAAAGGGACAACTTTGTACCCTTTATCTACCCCTAAATAGTATTAGTACCTTAGAATAGTAATATGTTCCCTAAGGGTACTACTATGAACCTTTTAGGAGTAATAAGGTACAAAGATGTCCCTTTGAGGATACTGCCCAAGTCACAAGCTGTTGTACCACCAGCCTCAAGGAACAATTTTTGCATTTTGTTTTCTGACAGTGTACTAATGGAATGTGTTCATCTGTACCTTTGAAGGACTTTGTGTTCACCTACTTGCTCAAACTCCTCAAGGTCGACCTCTCCGTCTCCGTTCAAGTCAAACATCTTGAAGGCGATTTCAAAGTTCCTCTGAGGAGCTGCAAAGGGACGAAACAGAGTTTGCAACCTAAAGATATGACAACATTTACTTTCACTAACACATAGATAAAATTTCTGCATTTCTTAACAGTTTAAAAAAATAATACACAATGTGACAAAAAATTTTTTTACTTACATATTTTATGGTTCTTCTGTGATGCTAATTATTATTGTAATATTTATTTTCACGAAGCATCAGTATTTTGGTAAATATTTAGGTACATTTTAGAACTTGTATCATTAATTATGAAACATTCATTTAATACAGATACATTTTTTGTACTAATTGTGCATGTTTTTAAAAGATATTTTGCTATAATATATGATATGATATAACATTCTAGAAATTTCTGTAACATTCTGGAATATTCTAGCGCTTTCTGGAACTTAAATTGTTAAACTAATGTTAATGATACACAAAAAGTAATGTGATTTTCATATTCAGCATGTGAAATTTTATAAAGAAATGTAAAAAAAAAAACTTTTTGTTTCACTGTTATCAGTCATTTCATTAAAACTTAGAAAGAAAACATTTCTACTCACATCAAATAAAGATTCAGTTATATCAGAGGCCTAATTAAAGCTCTTTACTTCTACATAAGGGTGGTCCACCGTCATGGTGGCAGCCATGTTGAAATCACATGACCCAATACTGCTCACCTTTTCCTTATAACCCCCTTATTATCATAAACTTCTAGTTGCGGAATAAACTACCAGGTAACAAAGTGCAAACATTTGCTTTTATGATGCTTCATCCACACCAGTAGGTGTCAGTATTAAGTCCAACAACACTGTCATAATAGCTAGCAAAAGAAAAAGAGATTTAAAAGAAATACATGTCGGTGCCGATAGCCTAGTGGGCAGTGCATCGACATATAACGCCATTGGGTTACGGGCGTCCCGAGTTCGAATCCCGGCGCGAGGACATTTCCCGATCCTACCCCCCTCTCTCTCTACCACTTCACTTCCTGTCTGCTCTCCACTCCCGTTTCATAATAAAGACAAAACACCAAAAAGAATCTTTAAAATAAATAAATAAATGTATTGTGGCATCTATTGGGGGAAAAAGAGGTTAAAAAATATCACACATTCACTGCTATTATAAAGCTTGGAAAAGCCAGGATTTTTTTTTTTTAATATAACTCTGATTGTATTCGTCTGAAAGAAGAAAGTCATAAACACTTAGGATGGCTTGAGGGTGAGTAAATCATGGGGTAATTTAAATTTTTGGGTCAACTATCCCTTTAAAATTTTAAGTGAATGGAATAGAAATATGCATTAAAGCTAAACATTTAAAAAAACACTAATGTTGTGCAACATAATTATGTTATCTCACTGCCATTAGAATGCTTGGAAGAGCCAGGACATTTTTTTTATATAATGCTGATTGTATTCGTCTGAAAGAAGAAAGTCATATGCACCTTGGATGGCTTGAAGGTGAGTAAATAAGGTGGTAATTTTCATTCTTGGGTGAACTATCCCTTTAAAATGTTAAGTGAATGGAATAGAAATATGCATTAAAGCTAGCCCAAACATTTCAAAAACACTAATGTTGTGCAACATAATTTTTTTATCCTAGACTTACAGAGCTTTAATAATAAAGTTGTAGATAAAGCACCACTTTCTCAAAATAATATATCATTCACCACTTGAAAATAGTTCCAAATAGTAGGTTGGTTTATATTACATCTTTAATTAGCATCATAAACTAGTGATATTTGACTAAATTGGCCCCTAACAGAAAGTCTTGTAATAGGAGTCAAATGGTGTACCACTTGTTACACCACTTGACATTTCAAATTAAAATAAAATTTGACAGGCATTATCATGGACACCTATGTAAGCACATGGCCTTGGTGGGAATATTTCAAATGTAATTTTTAAAGGTAATACTCATTTTTATAATAATGTTAAATTATCAATGTATTCCTGCAGTCATACCTTTTGACATGTATACCTAAGAATACCTGACTATACCCTAAAAATGTCAAGTTATCTCACATTTTAAAGAGAGTTACTAAACTTTGCATGCAGCGGTTAGTGTCACCAGGGGTCCTTCTCTGTGATATAATTTCCTGTCACATGGTCTTCTTGGAAAATATTAACAAAACGGCTTTTTGAATGGTGGTTACACCACCTTGACACTTCAGGAATTTGACTTGACTCACATAATTCCCCAAACTAATTATAATATTCAGAACAATGGTGCTCCATTTACTTTTATTTACTATTAAATGTAAGATTATGCCAAACTAGTTAATATGGTGTTTTATTGAGAATTTCACCTTTTTTTAACAAGATCAATTATTTTGTACAAAGTTTTTACGGTTACACCACATTGTCATTTTTTGCAATCATTCCCCAAATATTCTCTCAAAATTAATTAAAACAGACAAAAAAGAGAATGTATGCAAGTAATTTGCACATTTATTTGGAAATTTTAACCCTTTTAAATTTAATCAAACCATATGGACGTCACGTAGCGTCACGTCATTGACCTATATACACAAAATACATTCAAGACACTTACTGGAAAGGACAGTTGTGAGGAAGATGTAGTCAGAGAAAGAGATGAGTCCACACTCCCCCAGTGTGTAGAAAATGCTGTCCTCGTCGGCAAACTTCTCTCTGTCCTGAGAGATCTTCTACAGATGCCCACAGAGAAACAGAGGAGAGAGAGAGAGTCAGCAATGCTTCTGCTGAACACCATATGGAGCATCTGAGTCCTGTTTAAGAGCTGAGCTCCACAGAGTCTGTACAGAGCAGCAGAGATAAGGGAACTAGCATGCTAACACTGACACAGCACAGTAGAATCATGCAAGTGATGCAGAGTCATACAAGACACAAGCAAAAATAAAACATCAAGAAAAGGGTGTCAAAACAGACATTTCATAAGTGTCACTTATAGATCAGCACATGTTTCAAAACCAAGTGAGCTGCCTACCTAGACAGCATTTTGGAACATCAAGCATGTTCTGACAGTCAAATCAAGGCGGTAAAATCAAGTGGGTTGCTTAATCAACATCTTTGAGCATCAAATGTGTGGCCAAATGTTTAAATCAAGTGGGCTTCCTACCTAAACAGCACTTTTGGGCATCATAGATGTTTAAATCAAGACGGTGACTACCTCAACAACATTTTTCATTCGAGTGTTCAAATGCTCAAATGAAGTGTGATTCCTACCTAAACAGCATATTTGGTCATAATAGATGCATTTGACCATTTAAATCACGGAGGTTGTCAACATGTGTGTTCAAATGTTTGAATCAAGTGAGCTGACTACCTTAACTGCAGTTCTTAACATCATAGGTGCACACCTAAATTGCATGTGATAAAGGTGCCTAATATGATGATCAAGAATGCTATGTAGGTAGGCAGCTTACTATGTTTTTGAGATATGTCTGTATTGAACAAAATAGTAAGTGCTACAGTCACTGACTTCGCTTCACAAAACGCAAGATCACACAGTATTTGACATTTCTGAAGTAAACTGGTTCACATTTTATGAGCATGAACGAAGGTGACTCCACAGTGGTGTGAACACAGTTTTCTACCTGTTTTTGGCATAGAAAGACATAGAAAGAATCAGAATCCTCAAGAGTGGAAGTACACACACATATACACACACACAAATAGCATGCCAGAGCTCAGTTTCTGCCGATGTATCGTGTTACCTCTGTCTGGGGTGGATTCCATCAGTGAGTAAAGGGGAAGAAAGAATGGATTAAAACAACCTGACCATTGAGCAGACAATCAGGTCCACCACACACCATAAGTGTATAAACACACCATTGCAAACACCCAAATCCAGCCCTTTTCACGTCATGCTAACACACGAAAACACATTTATGCAACATCCCACACACACACTTCCCACTGAACACACACTCCCTTTGTGACGACATGATACAAGCCGATAACACACGATACATGCCTCCATATTCACTTTAGCATCAAAATCAGATATTGAAAAATAATATTTCCCACTGAAAATCTCCTTAGCAATGCTTGCATTGCTACTGCTATTACCTCAGGTCTGAACAACCTCTAACCCTAATTATTGCATATCTATGAAATACTAATTTCTGAACATCAGACTCAACATTCTGCAAATCAAATCTTTTTGAATAAGGTGAATAAGGGACAAGGTGAACACAGGTTATTTTTGTACCGCTCTGAAACTGGTCCGAATGGGAATAGACTTGTGCTGCAGGTGCTGACAAAAGCAAACTTGTGTATGTGTGTGTGTGTGTGTGTGTGTGTGAAGAGGAGCCGTGAGGGGCTAATATGCTCCGGGCTTATTGTATCCCTGCTGTCACCTTCAGAGACACCCAAGAGACGCTCAGTCTTATCCAATGTTAATAGTAGGGATGTCAAACGCACTGGCACTTTAGTACTAAAAATGTAACTAACAAGTGTGGTCACTTTATTTTAAGGTGTCCTTGTTACACGTTACATGTACTTACTATTATAATAACAATAAATTATGCATAATTACATTTACATTTAGTTATTTAGCAGACGCTTTTATCCAAAGCGACTTACAAATTATGACATTAGAAGCAATCAAAACCAACAAAAGAGCACTAATATGCAAGTGCTATGACAAGTCTTGGTTAGCCTAACGCAGTACACGTAGCGAGGTTTATATATATATATATACACATTCATATACATATAACAAAAAGAAAACAAGTAGATAGAACAGAAAAGAATAGAGAAAGCTATTTTTTTTATTACATGCAAGTAGCACTAAGCCTAAACCTAATCCTAACCATATAGTAAATACATGTAGTTAATTAATATTACTCAGTACTTAAATGTATAATTACACTGTAACAAGGACACCTTAAAATAAAGTGAAACCAGAAGTCTTTCTATAGCATCAGTAACAAACACCAGGTACCAACTCAATTCAGTATCCACAATCTGGATGTAAAATGATGACATTTCAGTGGAAATGATCTATCATCTTCTTAAATTCTGGTCTCATAACAACACTAAGAAAGGGTGCTCAGCAGGATGTGTGTTCACACTATGATTAACTCTCGCTGGTGCTCATATTAAACTGGGCATGAAAAGTTTTAGGCTGCTTTAAACTTGTTTTGAATTCTTGGCATTAGTGTAAAAATGTGTAAAACCCTTTTGGTCCCCTGGAGCATTGTTTTCTCTCCATCTTTATGATATTTCTAACCATATATATACTCTATCACTGCTAGAATACATTAGAAATTGTTGGCAGCTCAGTGTTTGATTTGATGAGCTCTCTAGTGTGTGCCATCACTGTAGATTTCGATGGAACCACTGTTTCATATTTTTAAGCTGTATGAAGTGCTCTATCCATGTTTTCAGAGCTAATTCAAGATTTTGTTTATTTTTTCCCTCTCTCACCCGTGAGACAGTGAATACAGAAATCTGACAGCTAAAGGTCACTACAAGGTCTGCAGAAGCACTAAACTCAAACTAAACCCATAACTTGATAAGATTAGAATAGAACATTATGCTATTTTATATAAGAAATACTGGCAAACACACACAAGTTTCCATGTTTTATGGGGACATTCCATAGACGTAATGGTTTTTATACTGTACAAACTATATTTTCTATTGCCTTACCCTGAAGCAACCCCTCACACAAAACTTTCTGCTATTTTAGATTTTCAAAAGACTTCATTCTATATGATTCATAAGCTTGTATCTTCATGGGGACCAAGAAAATGTCAAAATGTACTGGTTTACTTGTGGGGACATTTGGTCCTCCTAATGTAGGGAATACCAGTTACACACACAAACAAGGGAGGAATTCACTACTGGTGAATTTTTTGCTCCATGTTTCAAATAATTGAGTCTGTTTTCGAGGTGCAAAGTACATAATTTCTGCTGAGACAAGCAGCATTTGCTATTACTCTAATTACAGAAAAAGTTGGTTAATGAAGGCAGGGCCGGTTGGAGGCCCTAGGCAAAATTTATGTTGGAATTTACATTTACAATACAAAAATGTATTTTTGTAATTTTCCACATCATTATCAATTGCAAACTATTGCAGTCAAATATACAAATTTCTAAATATAAGATGCTCATGATGAAATGTCGACTAAATTTTAGGGACACTTTACGAACTAAATAAATAAATAAAAAATAAATGTAAACAAAACTTAAAAATGCTTGTTTACACAACATTATAAATTGGGATTAACAAGTGACACTTACATAAATTGCAATTCTTCAGGAATCCATATAAAGCGCATGTCAGATCCCCACTTTCAAGTGGAACTTGAGGCCTCACCAAAAGGACTACAGTGAAAACACTCAATCTTACAAAACGTAAGACAGCTTAAAATGCTTAAAAGAGGCACTATAGCATGATAAATGTTACAGGATAGGCTAGCTGGAAATACTGTTAGCTCTATTTTTGATAAACGTTTGTGAAGTCTCAGACTCATGAACCCACACTTCACAAGTAATGCTGCTACGGCACTGTCCAAAACTAAGCCCAAGACAAAATTCAGCCTTTCTCCAAATGAGGGGAAACTGGGAGATTGGGTCTGGATTTGGTGAGCTTTCCAAGGATTTCCGCTTTCAGGCTTTTGGTGTGGAGCTCAGTGTAAAAGTGGTTTTCTAAACTTGATATGATTTGCAATTGGTTTGAAAGCAGTTCATCCAAATAAGGCTTGCCGCGATAGATGGTGCTGATGGTGTTAAGCTGCAACATCGGTTACGTCACTTGCCCACCACGGCACCGACCCCCACTGTCGTTTAGATTTTTTATAGTAATAAAAATAATTTAGTTCAGTAAAAGAACAGACACTACAATTAAAAACTGAATGCAGCGTGCCGAACGACAGTCGCATCACAGATCAGATTTCATTTCTCCAGTGAGGAGAGTGAGTCGAGCTGACTGACAAGAAGAGTGGGGTGAGGTGAGACAGACAAGACGATCGTGGATGATTTAGTTTCGAAACGAGATACAAAAGCGCCTGTCTGGCAATATTTTGGATTTTGAAAAGCCTGTTGACTTTTGCCGTTTATCTAAGGTGATTTTGGAAGTTTTTTTTTAACATTTGTTTCTTATTAATTGGTTCAAACGAACAATTGCTTTACTCCGAATTGCCGCTATTTGAAAGTGAAAGTAAAATGCGCACACCACTTTTACAAGCTATTTAAAAGCGAAGGAATGCGAGGAAAAGAGGGAACGCTCCGCCCCCACGGTGATACCAGTATTACCAGTGTTGTCACACATCGATTAACCGGTGGGAAAATTTCCTCACCGTTCACAACCCTAGTCCAAATGTGCGGAAATGAACTGATATTGATGATCTATAAATTGCATTTTTGCAAGCTCCTGGTCAGACTTATAGCCAAATACATTTGTCTTCAAATAAATTGAGCGAGCGGCTTGCATTCTTTGCATCTCTAGCAATGCAATGCAATGGAGATAAACACAAGTCTGCATTAAGTTTTGGTGTCTAAAATGAAGATGTGCCTTCTCCTCCTGAGACATATTGGGATATAATATAATATAAAAAAATATATAAATAAAAAAAACACGGTCAAAAATGGTCTGAATTCTGAGCGACTTTGATTCAAGCATTGCTAATCATTCAATCATGTTCATGAGATGATTTATTATGAACTGCTGCAGTTTATACAAACCCCACAATATTAATTTCTATCAACAATAAATCAGATTGCTTGCCAAACCAGAATGGCACCATCTTTTCACTGGTAATACATCCCATTTGTGGTCAGATTTTCAGAAGTAATGGCCTGTTCTGCAACCCATCAATAACACGATGGCAGCCAGCAGTAGGAACCGCCACTACAATCAACAACACAGCCATTCATATAATTAGATTTAAGAGTGCGTTCAACTAGAAAGTACTTCCCATTTTTAAAAACAAAACAAAAAATCTACACTCATGCATTCATTCATTACAAATGCCAAATAAACCCCTATGTGCACTGAACTGAAAATACACAGTCAAATTCAAATACTGATTATTTAGACCCATCATTCCAGATTCGGAATGTAAACTGCACTGTTACTTTAGTATCAAGTCAAATGTGCAAACAAAAAAACACACACATTATAATAAATACTAATCTGTCAACAGTACTTTTATTCCACTAAACACAAAAGTAAAAGGAGTAAGAATCTGTCAAGCTTCAAAAATGAAAACAACAACAAAATATCCTAAAAGTAGTCCATATGACTTTTTTTTTTAGTCGATACGGCTCATACAAATTCATACAATAGCTTTGTATGAGAAACTTTAAGACATTTAAGTTGAGCTTAAATATAAGTAGGATTTCAAAATAAATCGGACCGTCCATTCTAGCTCTCAAATCTTTGCAATTGCCTCATTAAAGTGCATCACAGCAGGTTTGCCATCAATGACTCTACTGTTTCTTGCATGTCTTGTAACCACACAATGCTTTTAATGCCACAGATCTGAGAGCTACGGTGAAGGAAAAGATTTAACTTAAATTTTGGTCTGTTCCTCATACAAACATAAGACTTTAAGAAGACTTCACACACAAATCATACGGACTACTTTTATGAGGATTTTATTGCTATTTGGAGCTTGGCAGCCTGTCATTATATGGAAAAGAGCAGCACGAACATTCTTCAAAATGTCTTCTTTTTGTGTTCTTTTGTGACATAAGGCTGACTAAATGAATCTTAATTTTTGGGCGAATTATCCATTTTAAATGTGACAAATGTAAACCAAATTCAGAGTGAAGTGTACATGTATTACTGTCTGATTCACACTTCTCCAAGATTGTTCATGGAAGGCACCTGCTGAACCGAAAGGTCAAAGAAAAAAGGTCAGCCACAGGACATCAGACTGGTTGCCATGGTGGCAGCCCTATCAGCATCCCACACATAGCAGGCTCCGCCCCCTACCTACCACCCACCCATCCATCACATAATCAAGGTGGCATCACAGTACATAGCGGTACCTACAAGGGTTTGAGGGATTGTCCAAAACAACATAACGTTTGACCCAACGTTAGTCAACTCATGCTGTGTGCTTGGTGCTCATGCAGTTTTAGGCCCAGTGAGCAGAGATGAAAGGAAGGGAGAATGTGTTCCTGGGTCCAGGGCAAACTGTGGTGTCACCGAGCGCAGGCAGGGGGCGCTACATAACGCCAGCTCTACCCCATCCCACTAGTAGCCTGTCCTGCAGCCAGTCAGTCGCAGGCATTCAGCGCAGGGCATGCACAGATCTAAAGCACAGGCACGGTCGCCGCTTCCATCAGAGAGACAGACAGAAAGAGAGAGAGAGGAACATTCATCTTTTTGAGTTGCCAGAGATCAGATACTGGTCACATTTCATCCCAAAATCAAAAGTAAAAGAAATAACACAGACAAAAAATTTAGCCTATTTGAAGGACTATTAAGAAACATTGTGACATTTTTCATGACAATAAAGCACAATTTATACCTAAATGCAACCATCCTCACAGTAACTGTATTGCAGAAATACTATACTCTAATACAGTATGTATTTCAATATTATCAAGTACAACCACAACACAATGACAAATAAATATGTTACAAATAACATTAAGGAATTCTTTCACAGAATATGTTAAATTTGGGGAGATTGTCATGAAAATGCCAAATCTAAAAAAAATCTTAATGGTCATAAAAAAATATGTATATATATATTTTTTTTGATTTTGAGATGAAAAACAACCCTGATATGTTCTTGTCAGGTTTTGTTAGATCCACTTGATAACTCTTTCCTGTGAGAAATAAAAATGTCTACCTCTAGGGGGCGCTTACTGACTGAGTCGAATCCTTAAATCTCAAGACATTTTTTTTTACATATTGCTGACAGTTATAGGGTATAAAGTAATTTTGTCTATTAATTACTTACTTGATATTATCCTCTCCTGCAATCTTTATGAAATGTTTTTTTTAACCCTTGTCCAGTAATCACAATTGAGCCTTCTTGAACAGTGCAACAAAAAAAAAAAAAAAAGCAAGAGGTATAATGTGACTAGGCTGTCTATGTGTTTTAGCAGTAACAAAAATGTACTCCTAAAAAATAATAGAATGAGACAATTCAATTAGCAACTGAATTGATACTATTCAGATAAATTAGAATGATTAGAATGATTAAATGATCATTAGACCCATCATTCCAGAACTGACTTGGGATGTAAACTACACTGCTACTTTAGTAAGTCAATATTTAAAAATAATAATAATTATAATAATAAATACTACTGTCTATAGTACCGAATACCAACTCAATTCAATACCAGAGTGCTGTCACCACAGACTAACTATACAAGGTCATTTGTATATACATGGGTTAAATACAACCCAGTGCTGAATGATTAGAATGATTAAATGATCATTAGACCCATCATTCCAGAACTGACTTGGGATGTAAACTACACTGCTACTTTAGTAAGTCAATATTTAAAAATAATAATAATTATAATAATAAATACTACTGTCTATAGTACCGAATACCAACTCAATTCAATACCAGAGTGCTGTCACCACAGACTAACTATACAAGGTCATTTGTATATACATGGGTTAAATACAACCCAGTGCTGGGTAAAATAGGGACAAACCCAGCAATTGGGCTGTTTTGACCCAGCGGTTGGGTTACATGTTTAACCCAACCACTGGGTGAAAACAAACCAATTGCTGGGTTTGTCCCTATTTTACCCAGCCCTGGGTTGTATTTAACCCAGCATTTTTTAGAGTGTAGTTATCTCCAGAAACATTGGCCAGCAAAACTAGAGTAGGCTAGTTTATAAACTCTTAACACCAGATCATTATAGCCAAATACATGCATGTGCGAACGCTCTAAAAAATATTGAAATACTTTTATTAAACATTTGATTAGGAATATAATTTGTGACCCTGGACCACAAAACCAGTCTCAAGTCGCTGGGGTATATTTGTAGCAATAGCCAAAAATACATTGTATAGGTCAAAACTATTGATTTTTCTTTTATGCAAAAAATCATTAGGATATCAAGTAAAGATCATGTTCCATGAAGATATTTTGTAAAATTCCTACCGTAAATATATCAAAACGTAATTTGTGATTAGTAATATGCATTGCTAAGAACTTCATTTGGACAACTTTAAAGGCGATTTTCTCAATATTTTGATTGTTTTTGCAGCCTCAGATTCCAGATTTTCAAATAGTTTTATCTCGGCCAAAATAAACAAACCATACATCAATGGAAAGCTTATTTATTCAACTTTCAGATGATGTATAAATCTCAATTTCGAAAAATTGACCCTTATGACTGGTTTTGTGGTCCAGGGTCACATTTAAGGTAACACCTTATTTCAAATGGTCTTTGTTATATGATATATGCACTTATTATAGTATTTAAAAATGAGATTTGTGTAGATAGTTTAGATAATGAACTTTTTTACTTAAACAGTTGACCTAATATGCATCTTTGTTCAGTTGTTTTATTTCTATTGTCAACTTCAAACACAACTTTGTCATTTTTTATGTTTTTAATTTCTTAAAGTGTCTTGGTTCTATTTTATTATTAACTGTTTATGTAATAATAAATTCTTTGAAGAACTTCAAGCAGCACTTACATAAATGAGAAATATTTAAAGGCTCCATGCTAGTTTAATTTAATTTGATAATATTTATACTAATCATTTTTAAAAGGAAGGAATGTTTATTCTTTTTGTTGTGATAGTCAGTTTAACTGTAAATTGTGAAACTTACTGGCATTGTTATTGACTATTAATTATGATATAATTGATTCCTTAGAAATTGCTAATAAATTTCACAAATGATTACAGAAAATGTCAAGTTGGTTGGTTGGAGTTTTAAAGCAACTCCAGCTTCTTTGGCTATTTTCATGGTGAGTAACAAGTTGACAAAATATATAAAATGACAATTTACAAGATAAATAAATGAAAAACTATATCAGGTTTTTAAAGCTTGCTTTAGGTAAATGGATTCAGGGTTGACTCTGTTCAAAAAATGAACTTTTGCCTACTAAACGTTTCTCCAGCTGAACAGTTGCCATACTGGCAGAAAACAGTATTGAACACACTGTACTTCCATCCCTCAGAGCCTCGCATCCTTTCTCATCCGAAATCAAATATGGCGCTACCCCGACTGAGGCCTATGGCTCACTGCTCTGATACCCAGTGCTGCATTATTCCTAAACATGAGCATTTGCACATGCATGCACATAACACGCACTCTTGCTTTCTCTGTACGGCACACAAAGAAGAGTCTCTACGCTCAATAATTCAGCAGGGAGAGACGGCAGCTGGCCTCCCTCAACACTACTCCATAACAGACCCCACTGCACATGTGCACACGCTTAGACCTTGAACGTGTGGGTAACACGGGTGGGCGTCAGCAGAATGGACTGGCAGAAACTTCCAGATCAATTCACATTCATTCAAATTGCTTATCACTGCCTTGATGTCCCAAACTGGGGTGTGGTATATATATATGTGTGCACATATATGTTTTCTAGGGATGTTCATTTTAACTGTTTAACCGACCGTAACAATTTTGACCGATTAATACAATCAGTTAAACGGTTTAAAAAGTCATTTAATTATAAATTTTTTTAGTAATCAAATATAGTTATCTAAATATTTAAAAAGGTTTGCTGCATGGTTAAAATATGCTACGTGTATAAAAAAAAGTGTTTTTTTAGGGGAAAAAAACATGTCGCGTATAAGTCGCATTTTATTGTTTCATTCAGAAATAGGTCTAATGCCGACGCGAAATGTTTACAAACATTATACCATGTGAATCCTCATGTTCTGTTGTTTGCTGCTTTTTGCGCATGTAAAATTAATCCCCGGAAAACAAATGTTAGTATTTTTTTAACAGGTCACAGACACTTATCCTTTCTAATTTAATTCAATTCTAATTTAAAATAATCTTGTCGGTTAACGGTTAACAAATAGTTAACGAGCGTCGGTTGTCGGTTAGGAAAAATAACCGAAATGAACATCCCTAATGTTTCTAGATGGGTCTGAACGTGCAGTATGTGTGTCTGGGTGTGTCCTAATCATTGAGTAAATGTCACCACTGCCCTGTTTTCAATAACACATAAAGGTGAAGAAAAAAATCGCTTGTGGTTAGAGATTTTAAATGAAAGATATCTCTAATTGTGTGGCTTTGTGAGGAGCATTCTGATTTATGGTTTGCGCTTGGCTAATGATAAAAAGGCATAAAAATCCCATAGAGTTACAATGAAGGAGGGACCTGCGCCATATCTAGAGATCAGAATATCATAAAGACTTGGAAATGAGCTCTTTTGACTTCAGCTAGTAGCAACCAACCATCTACAACTACCATCTGGCCATATGCTATCTGATCCAGCCTGATATTCGCTCCAGTCAGCCTCTCCACTCTGCTCTTCTGGAAAATGCACTGTCAGTAACTTCACTCCTCCTTTGCTGTAGTCATACTGCTGAGCTAAAGCTCTTTCGCTCATCTGGCTGGGCTGGCCAAGTTTTATTACCCATCCAGTGATTTTCAATGAAATGTAGAGGCTTTTAATGCATTGTTTGGCCAGAGCTTCACATCTGGGAACTTATGTGGATTTCCTCTCTGACAACTCAAGGAGAAGAAGAAGGAGAGAGAGAGAGAAGGATTAAGAGGTCTAGTGAAATTTTCCGCTACAGAGGCTAAATGACGCATTCACGCACACGCAGTCCCATGCAGCTTGGCACACGCCCCATACCTGCCAGAAGTCCTGCAGAGAGGGAGGGGTGCACAGAAAGGGGGAGGGGGGTCCATAGGGATGGATGGAGAAATAAAAAGATGGCAGAGGAGAGAACGACGGGGTTTATTGGTTAGATGGACACAGAAAGAGCACAAATTAATCACGGTCACCACAAACGCAACAAAACAATTATATCCTTGATGAAAATAAAACAAAACAATGCAGGACATCTTGATGCCTAGAGGAACAATGAAGTCATGTGTTAAAAGAGATTGAACATAGATATACAGTTACATGTTCATACAGATAATTACATATTATCAGTGTTGGGGAGCAATCAGCTACAAGTAGTGATGCTACTAAGGTTGGGAACCAAGAGCCATTTAATGTGAAAGACTGAAAAATGTTTGTGAACTCATAAGTTATGGGTTTGAATTGGTCTAACGGCTCACTCACTGACTGAACCAGACGGAACGAATCTTGGAAATCAACCACAAGTTATTCATTACATCCATTCTAATCATAAATGATCTTTTATTGTGGATCTGAAGCAGTATTATGAAAGTTTTTCTTATTCCCATATGCTACTAACTTAATAGTGTGACAGTAGTTAACAAGAACATTTTTAGCGGCAATTTGTTCTCTGCAACCTCAAGATGTGGTCACTTTTACTTTAAATTAAATCTCACATTGATATTTTTGAGGGTGAGATCCAGTAATTCAATAGGAACACAAAAAGCATTCTTGTAGCTTCATAACATTACGGTTGAACCACTGATGTCAAATTGACTATTTTAAAGGGGTCATATGATGCAATTTAAAATTTTCCTTTCTCTAGAAAGCTCTCGGATTTCATCAAAAATATCTTAATTTGTGTTCCGAAGATGAACAAAGGTCTTATGGGTTTGGAACGACAAGAGGGTGTGTAATTAACGTCAGATTTTTCATTTTTGGGTGAACTATTCCTTTAAAGTATGAGATAGACTGACTAGTTTCATCTTGACAAACTAGTTTCAAAGTAGCTTCCCCAACACTAACGTCATATTGTTGGAAAACATACATAGTGTTTGCAAAATGCCTGTGCGCATTAAAATGGGCTGAAGGGAATGCACACACACACTCTCTCTGTCACACACACAACCGGTTTTAGCTGTGAAAGTCACACTTGCAAAGCACCAGCTGCGATGACCTGCAAAATACTGTTGATAGATCATGAACAAGAAGGTTAAAAGTGCTGGTGTGTTCACACGATCGCAGAAAGCAAAACAATTACACAAGAGTGTTTGTTAGCATAGTGCACCCATGCGCTAACTTGCTAGAAATACGGTTCCTGGAATTGCATTACTCCATCCAGGATTTAGTGGCCATGGCGACACGAGGAAGTGTGGAAGAAGGAGATGATCCATCAGTCCTGCCGGGACACGAGATTTGACAGAGATATGGAAATGAAGAAACAAGACATATTCCACATCCCTAAGGCCAACAATACCCAAGGGAACAAAACAAGAACAAAAAAAGACAGAGAGGGAAATGGAAATGGAAAGAGGGCATATACAAAACATGGAAATTGAATTTTGCCAGTAAATATCACAAAAACAAAGGCTATATACAGTGGCAGTAATCAGGCCTGGGTGTGGCTAGAGAAATTGAACTCAGGTGTGATAAACCACAGTTTTAACAGGGGGGCAAACACTTCTTCACACAGGGCCATGTAGTTTTGGATTTTGTTTTCCCTTAATAATAAAAACCTTCATTTAAAAACTGCATGTTGTGTTTACTTGTGTTATCTTTGACTAATATTTAAATGTGTTTGATGATCTGAAACATTAAAGTGTGACAAACATGCAAAAAAAAAAAGAAATCAGGAAGGGGGCCAACACTTTTTCACACCACTGTAGATCTAAGACATGTTACCTTATGCATTTATATAGGACTGAGGAATGAGCAGGTTTTACCATGGTTTCCACTAAAATTCAACAGCTACTACAATTACTTAAACTACAACAAAACTATAATTGTGTGATCTCTTCAGATTATATAAGCTTACACAATCTTTTTTGTATGAGAGCAAAAGCCACAGTACAGTACTAATAAAAAAATATACTACGGTATTTGAAAGATACATTTATCATGGTAAAATTTTAAAGTGGAAAACCTACAAAGGCTCAACCAATGATGTTGGCTTAGGGGCGGGACTATCTACAGTATTTGTACAACCCTCAGCGGATGGAGGAGTGTTTGGGAAATCTGTTTAAAACTGGAGTTATTTTTCCAATTCCAATAGAATAGCAGAAATTAGGGCTGTGCAAATAATCGAATGTGATTTTCATGCGCATCTCGTCAGTAAAGCCGGTTCTGTGATTAGTAGTAAATCTCCAGCACGTGCTTTTAGATGGAGCGGCATTAGCTACACAGAGTCGTAGATCACTGACAAGCTACGCAAAATCGCATTTATAATCGGCAATGAATCGCCTGCGATTTTGAACACGATCTTGAATGCACATTGGATAGATAAAAAGAAAAACCTGGTGTGATTAGACTTCATTGAGAAACTGACGAGTGATTTATGAGCATTTGACCTGAGAATGATTCACCAACTCATTAGTACTAATGTGCAAACAAATACACCTAGTTAAAATGTGAGTGCGACCAGCACAAACAGTCATTAAGTGACCCAGCCCAGTCCAGAGATCAGCCCGTTCAAAGGTACACCTGTACCGTGACAGCCGCTCTCTGACCGGGTCATTTGACTAATGTTCCCTCTTAATGACTTTGGAAACAAGAGTCTGCTTCCTGTACAAGGAAAATGGGACAAAGTCCTGAAACCACAAACAACCCAGTGAAAATCATCAACTGAGACCATGCATGCTTGTGATATTGGTGGACTAAAACCATGGTCACACTAAACTTTGAGCACCTGAAATTTCTACAGATGCTTCAACTTTGTAATATGATGTCACACTCATACACTTTAAAAAAAGACGCAATCTACTCCACTTTAATTCAACACTGCAAACCTCCAGATTTAAAGTTTGTGTTCTTTTATTTCAGATAAGAGGTCCCGCCATGATCACGCCAATTTTCTATTGATACAAATTTGCAGGGCAGAGCTGACCAAACTTGAAATTTGCAACACAGCAAGGTTTTTACCCAGGCAAGTTTGCATTAAGTTTGAAGAAAGGTGGGTTGGTTTTGAAACCGAGTTAACAGAGAACGTTTATATCGAGCTTTGTGAACCTGTTCTAAACCAGGTTGGATTTGTTTGGTTTTGTCAACTCACTGAAACTCAAAAGTTTGTTCAGGTAGCTTCATGAATCATGCCACTGAGCTTGCGTTCATTGTTTCCATGCATTTGCATATATATATATAAATGGAAGTCAATGGAACAAAAAGTGTAGTGTGACCGGCTCTTATGCTGCGTTCACGCCATGTCGTAATTACGAGATGACAACACGTGACATTTTACTCATAGCTTTCCATGTCGTCGGACTAAGTGAACCTGGCAGCGGTCACGTGGTACAGATGTCACTGGTCCAAGTCATAACTCTCAGAACATTCCGAGTTTACAAGTTGTAATTTTACTCATAGCTTTCCATGTCGTCGGACTAAGTGAACCTGGCAGCTGTCACGTGGTACAGATGTCACTGGTCCAAGTCATAACTCTCAGAACATTCCGAGTTTACAAGTTGTAATAACGAGGTCTGGAGCACATGAGGGCTTTGGCGTTGATAGTGTTGCCATAGAAACACATAATTCAGCTCCGAGTAGAATGTCTCATGTTGTCATCTCGGAATTACGGTAATTACGACATGGTGTGAATGCCGCTTTAAGCCAGGTTCTGCTCCACCTGAACCAGCTAATTGATATCTTCAGGAACACTCGATAATTAAAGAGGGGCTCTTTGTTCAGGGATGGAACTGAACTCTGCAGAATGCAGATCTCCCGGAACAACTTTTTCTTTTCTTTGAAGCATTATGTTTTGATGCCTATTTGGCTTAGTATAAATAACAGTGTTTTGGAACAACTAACTAAAAGTAGCGACTACTTTTTCTAGCGACATTTTTTCATAGCATAAGAGTAGTTCAGCGTTTTTCAAAGTAGTATAGTATATAAAAAAACTATGTTTGCTACAAATATGGCTCTGATTACAAATTAGAAATTATATTATTTGATATATATTTTAAGTGAACTATGTAAAAATATAAAATAGCTTCAATGTAATTAGTTTTTTTTTTCCAGCAGCTTGCAGAGCTCTCTTATTTGTCTCTATATTTAATTATAAGAGACTTTATTTAATTACTTTAAATATCAATTTACGTTTAGTCATTTAGCAGATGCTTTTATCCAAAGCGACAAAAGAGGACAATGGAAGCAATCAAAATCAACAAAAGAGCATGTTTTTACATAATTACACTGTAGCTTGAAGGTCTACGGATTCCCCCACACTTGCTAAAAACATTTTATTTGAAAAAAGTACTGACTTATAATATCGGAAGCATCTGTTCTCTAAAATAAATGATCTGCTATTGGTATTGACCAAAAATCTGTGCTATTCTGTTACTAGAGGACAAAACAAAACAGAGAGAGGCCAAGTATTTGAGGCAAGGATAGACACAGCAGAGGTGTGTTTAAAGATTGTAACCTAGAGACATCAAGAACAAAGAGATGCAACAAGAACCAGAAAGCACAGATTGGAGGCAGATCAGTCTTTCGTAAATTGCAGAAAACACACACGACAATATAAATGACAACAAATGGCCCTGATGAGAATGTATGTGTAACTTGTCATGCAAAACGTTTCAAGCGTGCAACAAGTTTTTTAGACTGCACAAGAGTGACCATCTCAAAGCGTGCTCATGATTGAGCTGTGGATGAGTTTCTGTGGAGAGAGAGTGAAAGATTTTTATGAAGAGTGAATGAGAACAAACGTCTCCATCCTGCGTCATCCTGTCGAGCTGCACAATGGCAAAGTAACTATTCGGTTCCCACTCACTCGCCCACATATGCACACGCACACAGATCTCGCTGCTTACCTTTCCATCATAGCGTTTCACCACAAACTGATCCAGACCAAGGTCTGTAAGAGAGAGACACAGAGAGGAAGACACAGTCAAACACACTGGCTCTGTTCCAAAACATACACAAATATTGGATAAAATATGCAATTTTATCAGACTAAACTAAATTTGGATACTAAATGATTGTATATACTACCAGTGAAGAGTTTGGAATAAATAAGATTGTGTAATGTTTTAAAGCAAGTCTCTTATGTTACCAAGACTGCATTTACTTGATCAAAAATACAGTAACTCCAGTCTTCAGTGTCACATAATCCTTTGGAAATCTTTCTAATATGATGATTTGGTGCTTAAGAAGCTTCCTTATTCTTACCAAAGTCGAAAACAATTTTTTTCCCCCACTAAAGTTCAATAAACATTCTTTATTTGAAATAGAAACTTTTTGTAACATTAAAAATGCCTTTACTTCACTTTTGATCAATTTAATGGGTCCTTGCTAAACAAAAATATGATTTTTTTAAAAATCTTCCTTTTGAATGGTGGTGTATCATGATTAAATATGCAAAAATATCAAGCAGGAAAAACGGTTTTCAACATTGATAATAATAAATGTATTTTATTAGCAGCAAATCAGCATATTAGAATAATTTCTGAAGGACCATGTGACACTGAAAACTGGAGTAAAGATGCTGAAAATTCAGCTTTGATCACAGGAATAAATTACATTTTACAATATTTTCAAATAGAAAACAGTTATTGCAAGTTGTAATAATATTACTGTATTTATGATCAAATAAATCCTTGGGCAGTACAAAAATGTTTTCTTTCAAAAACATAAAAAAATATATATTTTGTCTCAATACATTGTTTTCTCTACATGCAACGATGCTTTAGAATGTGGTTAAAATGCATGATCATGCTGTCTGTTTTGGAATGGCTTTCTCTGTGGTAAAGTGCCTATGAGGACTTGCTGACTAAATAGCCAACTCGCTAGATTTTGAAGGGAGCTTTTATCACACATAAACAAGCCTATTCATAAACCCATCTTTGAATCCCTGTAGTCATTTACATTTATAGATGTCACTACAGGAACTGGACGATTACTGACGTATATGAGTGATTAATATAAGCTGTTAAGTCTCATTTCCATGTTCCAGAAGTTCCAAATAAATGTCAGAGTGGTTCAGCATCGAATCGATTCTCCATTAATCTTGTGCTGAATGCAGTAGAGGGCTGAAATGAGCTGAACAGGACAGACTCTGCTGATCTAGAGTCAGCTTCATGAGCCAAGACTTTATCCATTGTGCAATCCATTAAAGGAACCACAAATGATTACCACAAAAAATAATTTACACTTGTCCCTAAGTTAGTAAACACAAGCGTGCACTTACAATGGACGTCTATGGAATGGAAAAAGTCTCTAATGCTCAACCAGGATGCATTACTTTGATCAATAATACAGTCTAACCAGCAATACTGTGAAATATTATTACAATTGAAAAAAAATTAAAAAAACTATTTTCTATTTGAATATATTTGAAAATGTAATTTATTCCTGTGATCAAAGCTGAATTTTCAGCATCATTACTCCAATCTTCAGTGTCACATGATCCTTCAGAAATCATTCTAATATTTTGAGCGAAATAATTTTTTTTATCTTTGTGCTAAAACTGCTTACCGCTTACTTGATTAATAGAAAGTTCAACAGAACAATATTTATTTAAAATATAATTTTTTAACATTATAAATATCCTTACTGTCACTTAATACCTTAATGCATCCTTGCTGAATAAAACTGTTATATATGTATATTAGGGCTGTGCGATTTGGGGGAAAATATAAAATTGCGAGCACGACACCCATCGCCTCCCTTTAAAATAAAGAAAAACACGCTGAAACAATCTTGGAATACACACACATGCAGTATATATTTTAAAAAAAATTAAATGTATTTACATGTATATATTTATATTCATATAATTTATAATATATATAAATGTATTTAATATAATAAACATAACATATTTTTCTGAAATATATACATGCATGTATGTGCATTTATATATGCATAATAAATATACACAATACACACATATATTATGTAAACAAAACTTTTATTTTGGATGCAATTATTCGTTTGATAGCACTAATAGGGACCAATTCTCACTATTAACTAGTTGCTTATTAGCATGCCTATTAATAACATATTGGCTGTTTATTAGAGCTTATAAAGCACATATTCTGCATGACCATATTCTACATCCCTAATACACACACACACACACACACACACACACACACATGTATATACACATCAGTTATTTATTATGAATAATCATTTCTATTAAATTCCAAATAAAATTAATAATAATCACAAGATGAAATGCCTTTTATTTGTCTTTTATAAGCATTAAAATCGCTGGATTATTATCAGAAGTTGCATTCTCTTTCCATAAAAAATCTGAGTGACAGGCGAGGAGACGACCGAGATTACGACTGAAAAGCTGGGCCTAACTCCTGTTTGAAGCCCGGACAGCCTTTGAGCTGAGCATATCTCTCTAATTCTGCTGCTGAAACAGGATGAATTATGGAACAGATTTCCTCGCAGCCAGATGAATAATGAATTTTATGTTCACTTCCTCACTCTCCCTTTTTTTTACAAACACTCTTCTCTCCCTAAAGGAAAGCCAGACTCTTTAAACTAACTTAAACGACATCACAAACCGCTTCAGCACACTGTGGGTCTCCTTACATCCCACCCACAAGTGTAAAAGCAGTAAGAAACACACTTTACAGTGAGGGATGACTTTTTCTGAATGACAGTACAGCGTGCTGCTTGTGCAGGTACATCGCACAGCAGACGAATACCAGCTAACAGATTCTCGACGCAACCACGCTTTAATCAAACAGTCAGTGTTTCTCCGTGAAGCGCAGCTGCTCTGGATGTCAGATGATCTCCACTATGAAAACATCCAACCCTCATGACATAAATGACAAAAGGGCTCAGCAAAAACTGTGACTTCATCACAATGGGTGCCACACATTATTCAAGAGCTCTTGCAGCAAACAGTTATTTTTTGCTATGTTTACACAAGGGAACTGTGTTTGGCCCATCAGGATAACAAAAAAAAAAAGACAAACACTTTATACAAACCCAATGAGGCACTAAACTCTAATAAAGCTGGTGAAACTGCTCTTTGTAATTACATTTACAGGGCATTTGGCTAGGAGGAGGATGGATGAATGGCCGTCCATCCAAGTGTTACGTACTAATTTGAGCCGTCTTCCACTCTATTTCTGCTATACGCTAGGGTTGTGACGGTGAGGAAATTTTCCCACCGGTTAATTGACGTGTGACAACACCGGTATCCCCA
>NW_015547668.1:1007527-1012790 GCF_001515605.1 Sinocyclocheilus anshuiensis | reverse complement strand
TGCTTGAATGCAACAACAAAATACAACGTCAAACTCACTTTAGTCCATATATAAAACATAGAACTTTTATTAACAAAACAAATAAAATTACACCAAGCTGCTATAGGGCAGGCTATGCCTAATATAAAATAACAAATAAAGAAATTAAATCTGATCTGTGATGCGGCTGTCGTTCGGCACGCTGCATTGAGCAGCCGCGTTCAGTTTTTAATTGTAGTGTCTGTTCTTTTACTGAACTAAATGATTTTTATTACTATAAAAAATCAAAACGACGGTGGGGGTCGGTGTCGCGGTGGGCAAGTGACATAACCGGTGTTGCGGCTTAACACCGGTATCACCGTCAGCACAGTCTATCGCGGCAAGCCTACTATACGCATAACGCTCCACACTCTTATACACTCACACAGTCCTGGTACTCACTGTCTTCCATTCTGAAAGAATGGGAATTGTAAAGAGAATCTCGACTGATTCAGCATTGCTGTAGAGCATGGCGCTTGCAACGCCAAGCTCGTGGGTTTGACTCCCTGGGAATGCTTGAACTGAAAAGATGTACAGTTCAGATGCAATATAGGTCACTTTGGATAAAAGCCCATTCCAAATGCATAAATGTAATGTAATATAACGTAATTTACTGTTTTTGCATTCGTGTAGAGCAAGGTCATGGGTTCGATTTCTAGGGAATGCATGAAGTGAAAAGATGTTCAGCTCAGATGCAATGCAAGCTGTTTTGAATAAAAACCTCTTCCAAATGATTAAATGTAGATAAAATGTAATGCAACAAATAAAGCCTCTTCCAAATTAATAAATGTAAATGTAATGTAAAGAATAAATGTAATGTTTACTGTTTTAATATTCCTGTAGGCTGGGTGATATGATGGTATGGTGCGATGGATGATGTAGAGATTTTGCTATATCGTTAACCACAATAGATATATTAGCGCAATGTGCAGGACTGTGTTATTTGCACATGGCAGACGAAGAGACACAAACAATGTCAAAATACAGATTGGAACAAGACTATAAACAACTCAAGAGTTATTAAGGGCATTTGTCAAACAATGTCATGAAAAGAGATTTATGCATAGAAATTTATGCATATTGTTTTTTTTAATGAACTAAATTAACTATAATTTAACTTTAATTAAATTAGAAAAATGCAAAATAGAAGCATTTAGTGGTCTCATACTTTTGGATAGATTAAATTCTGAGTCTACTTCTGATTGTCGCATACCTTTGACTGTGACAAGTTGTATTCTGTTTCAAAATATAAGTTTTACTGTTTTATAATTATTGTTTTTTAACTCAAAAGTTCTATAATTTTAAAATGTTTAATGTCATACTTATCATTCCTTTGTTATAAATAATCTTATCTTTTGTTTCTGTTCACCAATGAATACATTTAAAAAAGTAAATAACTTTTTTTTAGTAATATGCATTATCCAAAAAGATAATCTCTCTCACTTTCTAACAACTGCATTCGACTACATTATCAATAGCTCAAGCCTCTGTTACTGGCT
This sequence comes from Sinocyclocheilus anshuiensis, assembly GCF_001515605.1. Classification (NCBI taxonomy): domain Eukaryota; kingdom Metazoa; phylum Chordata; class Actinopteri; order Cypriniformes; family Cyprinidae; genus Sinocyclocheilus; species Sinocyclocheilus anshuiensis. The sequence continues at coordinate 1,011,273 of NW_015547668.1, read as the reverse complement.
CTAAAATGACATTTTGGAATTAGAACAAAAGCTTGAGATGAAATACGTTAAATATCAGTCCTACACGAAAGAGTGTTTTAAGGACAAAACCCCTGACAAATGAGGTGTGGTAACCGTAATATAAGTGGAATAACTGACTCCGGTCCGTTGAATTATTGAAAAATAAAGCACACCCAAGATGTGTGCTACCAGCAAAAATAACTGTAGTATATGGTGATATATACTGTGACTGGGATAAATAACAAAATTTTGATCACACCGCCCACCACAGGGCAGAGCAATGCTTGCAGTAAAAGGAAAATAAATTAGGCACAGGACAAAAAGAGAGCAGGAAAGAGAGATTAAAAGCTGTGGAGTTGTGTGGGGGCCTCAGAGGACTGCTGAGGGGGGCTGTGTGGACACAGAGCTGGTCACTGCCATCATTTAGACTCCAACAAAAAGAGATAACAGACCCTATTAAAAAGGCAGTTACAGCCAGTTTTACTGCTTCCAAGTCAACAGTGAATACTTTCATCTAGTGATTGCGGTAAAATTGGTCCTTAAAGCGCAAATTTAAGTGGGCATTTTTTAACATTCACTTTGCTTTAATAGTGGCTATTTTTCTTTGCTGACAGCCCTGTTATTAAAGCACATCTGAATGTACTGCATTACAGAAGAGCATGAGCTATCAGATCCGTGGCACAGACGGAAGTTTCTTCTTGTGCAGGGATCCAAACTCAAGTCTGCTCTGGGCTACTGTACATTAAATAAAAGGCAAAAATATATATATTTTATAAAAAAAATATGTCAAATACATAGAATGAAGAACAAGATTTGAGAGCTGCATTGGAGAGGACGATTTTCTGTGGCTGACAAATAAGTGTCCAAGTCAAGTCACTATGATTTTTGCCTCAAACTCCTATGGGGTAGGATTAAAAGATCTAAAATGTTGTCATGCAGAATAAGACATTAATATGTGCTTTATAAGCACTGATAAACAGCCAATATGCTAGTAATATGCATGCTAATAAGAAACTAGTTAATAGTGAGAACTGGTCTGGTACTTTACTGTTAACTGGTAAAGTATTACCAATTTTTTCCCCCCAATATATATTTTAACATAGAAATTATGTTTTTATACCATAAATAAATAAATAAATATTATTGAATTTTATTTGTTATTTATTTGTTTATTTTTGCTAAGTATTTTTTTTAAGTCATAAAGTATTTTTAAGAAATATATAAATAATAATTAATTTTGCCAACTTGGCTTTTTCAAAGATTTCATGCATTTGACGAGGCATCAATATTTCAGAATTGCAATTCAGAAATTAAAAACAGGTTCATCATAGATAGTGTATTCAAGTCATTATGCACAAATTACATTTAACTAATTAATTCAGACGAAATGAACAAGTCGCTGACCTGAGTAATGACTTTCATTCTGCCGTTAATCATTCAAAACAGAACACTGTGAATATAGTGCACGAGTAATATAGACAACTTAATTTTTTTCCATTTTCTAGCAGATGTAATCACTACAAATGGTTATTCGTGAAAACACTTGCATGGAGGTTCTTCAAAAATAAAAATGTCCTATTTGTGTTCCACAGAAAAAAAAAATACCAGCATGCAGGTTTGGAATAACATGAGGTCGTGTAAATGATGAGAGAATTTTAATTTTTGGATGAACCCTAAATCAGATGGCAGCCAACAGGAAAGCTGTTCCAGGTCCAACAAAGCGGGTTGTAACAGGAACATCGCCAACTTGTGTAAATCAGATTAAGCCAAAAATGTGTGATCTCATAACAGTGCATCATCCAATTTACTAAATTTACTGTCCAAAATGACAAATGTCTGATGCAGACTGGTCTGAAAATGCTGAACTGAAAGTGTAGAGGCACTCATACATTCAAACACACGCATTTGCAGCCATCAGCACTTCTATTAGTTATTCATGGCCAGTGATCAAATCTCTTGCATCAGCTCTGCCTCTGGGTGAGAGTGGCTGAGTCTTTCATTCTACCGTGATAATTAATTTAGCAAGAAATGTCACCGTCTCATACACACACTCGACGAGTTGGGCTTCACTGTGGCATCCCCTCCTTTAAAAGCCTCTGCTCAGTTTGCCATCGCTTTACACGCAACAGCTGTTTTCCTGGCTCAGCTGTCATGGACTCCGGTATCATGTGAGAGGTGGAATGGAGAACAGGAGGGCGGTATTGTGCAAAAGTTAAGCCTCCATGTGTGTGTGCACTTTGGATGGGTTAAATGCAGAGCACTAATTCCTAGTATGGGTCACCATACTTGGCCACATGTCACGTCACTCACTCACTCACAATGTAAAAAACTTAAAATCTCATTATTAAACACTAATGAAGATAATATAATGAAATTATTAAATATAGACCATCTAACACATTTCATTTGCCGGCCATCTTGGTAATGCCCAAGAGTACTGTTTTCTAGTCGCACATCTACTGTCTGCTTGAATGGAGAAAACTATAGGCTAAGGTTACATTTCAATAACTTATTTCGGAAACAGTTTAGATTAGGGAACACTATTCACTATTAACTAGTTGTTTATTAGCATGCATATTACTAGCATGTTGACTTTTTATTAGCACTTATAAAGCACATATTATTGCCTTATTCTGCATGGCCATATTTTAAATCCCTTACTTAAACTTAACAACTACCTTACTAACTATTAATAAGCAGCACATTAGGAGATTATTGAGAGAAAACTCTTCTTACTTAAAGGGATAGTTCACTCAAAAATACTAATTCTGTCATTAATTACTTACACTCATGTCGTTCCTAACCTGTAAGACCTTCGTTCATCTTCGTAACACAAATGAAGATATTTTTGATGAAATCTGAGAGCTCTCTGACCCCTCCTATAGACAGCAAGGGTACTACCATGGACAAAGTCCAGAAAGTAGTAAGGACATCATTAAAATAGTCCATGTGACATCAGTGGTTCTGTCAGACTCTGTCCCGTGTTTTGTGTGTGTTTTTCTCTGTGACCCAGTTTCTGTCTCCCGTGTATTCAGTTAATGTGGCAAACCCAAAGGACGTTAATGTGGCTAGCCCACCAAGTGTTCATGTGGGCCCAGTGTCGGTTCCAGCCCCAGTGCCCACTCCTCGTAAGCGCCTTCCAGAGCGCCCCCCAGTGCCCGCTCCTCGTAAGCGCCTTCCAGAGCGCCCCCCAGTGCCCGCTCCTCGTAAGCGCCTTCCAGAGCGCCCCCCAGTGCCCGCTCCTCGTAAGCGCCTTCCAGAGCGCCCCCCAGTGCCCGCTCCTCGTAAGCGCCTTCCAGAGCGCCCCCCAGTGCCCGCTCCTCGTAAGCGCCTTCCAGAGCGCCCCCCAGTGCCCGCTCCTCGTAAGCGCCTTCCAGAGCGCCCCCCAGTGCCCGCTCCTCGTAAGCGCCTTCCAGAGCGCCCCCCAGTGCCCGCTCCTCGTAAGCGCCTTCCAGAGCGCCCTCAAGTGCCCGTTCCCCCAGAGCTCGCTTCAGTGTCGGCTCCAGCCCCAGAGCTCGCTCCAGTGCTAGCTCCTCGAAAGCACTACCCTGATCCCCAGCTCAGCCCAGGAAGGGCTCCTGTTCCCGAGTTAAGCCCACGGAGGGCTCCTGATCCCGAGTTAAGCCCAGGAAGGGCTCCTGTTCCCGAGTATAGCCCACAGAGGGCTCCTGATCCCGAGTATAGCCCAGGAAGGGCTCCTGTTCCAGAGTTAAGCCCACGGAGGGCTCCTGATCCCGAGTTAAGCT
>NW_015547668.1:1005131-1006985 GCF_001515605.1 Sinocyclocheilus anshuiensis | reverse complement strand
CGGGAAGGGCTCCTGATCCCCAGTTAAGCCCACGGAGGGCTCCTGATTTCACGTTAAGCCCGGGAAGGGCTCCTGATTTCACGTTAAACCCGGGAAGGGCTCCTGATTCCTCGTTTAGCCCGGGAAGGGCTCCTGATCCCCAGTTCAGCCCGGGAAGGGCTCCTGTTCCCGAGTATAGCCCGGGGAGGGCTCCGGTTCCCCCGTCAAGCCCAGGGAGGGCTCCTGATCCCCCATCAAGCCCAGGGAGGGCTCCTGATCCCCCGTTAAGCCCAGGGAGGGCTCCTGGCCCCAAGTACAGCCCCGTAAATTTCCCCAAGTATTTTTTTTTGGGGGGGAGGGGGGGGGCGGGGTAGTAGGGCTCCAGCCGTAGTGGCCGAGGCTGCTCCGCCATGGCCTCCCGAGTCCCCTGCTCCGCCTTGGCCTCCCGAGTCCCCTGCTCCGCCATGGCGCACCGAAGGGGTACTGCTCTGGAGGCCCACTGTCCTGTGTCTGTCCTGAGGGACCTCCAGAGCGCTTTGTCAGTTATGTCAGACTCTGTCCCGTGTTTTGTGTTTGTTTTTTCTCTGTGACCCAGTTTCTGTCTCCCGCGTATTCAGTTAATTTCATCCCAGGTGTTTCCCATGTGTAATTTCCAGTGATCCCAGGTGTGTCTCCTTAGTCCCTCGTCATCCTGTGTTTAAAAGTCTGAGTCCTTTTAGTTAGTGTTGTCCGGTATTGTGAATGTCAACTCCCTTGTGCTACGTGTGATTCACCGCGATGTAAATAAACTCCTTGGTTTGTACTCCTGGTTTCCTCGTTCCGTGCTCCTCACAGTAGCAACCCGTGACAGGTTCAACCATAATTTTACATAGCTACAAGAATACTTTTTGTGTGCAAATAAAACCAAAATAACGACTTTGTTAAACCATTCTTCTCCTCCTCCTTCTTACCGATGTCCTTACTGCCTTTTCTGTAAATATTGTTATATTGTCATATATTTAGCTTCTTTAACGCAGATTAGGCTAAAATACTGTATTTTTTCAGGTTGTTCTAGATAATGTGCATGTGTGTCTCTTTTAACTGAAAGGTGGGACTTTTCTTTAGAGCACTTCCACTTTGATCTGAAAACTTCATATTTTTTCCTCCAACAAAACGTTTTTTGAAAATCCACGGGAAGCATATTATACCATATTATTCTGACAAAGTATAGGTTACATTATCTGGCAACATGGGTTAAAATATAGCTTGTCTGGTTGAGCCACACAAAATTACAAAAGAATCCAAGCTAGTAACTGATATAGTGGCATTGAGAGTAAAAATAGTTTTAGCTTTTGATGCTCGAATTTGCTTTTTTCAGATCCTCTTCTTCTCCCATTTCTCACCACATATCAGATCACAGAGGCATTTATTTTCAATAAAAAAAAAGAAGAAAATATACAAAAAGTAGAAACAAAGTGCCAAATGGGTATTTTATAAAGACTGTAATTGAAACTGGATGTAATGTCATCATTTTGATTTGACAGGTGGTACATCGACCACATTTTTTATGTTTTTTTTATACGGTTATGGCTAGGGCTGCACGATATTGGAAAAAACTCTCTATATATTTTTTTTTTATATTGATATTTTTTTTTCTGTGATATATTGCGATATGAAAAAAATTCAGATGACTTCAATAGCTCTATTTGGGAAAAAAATCAATGATTGGGGTGATTTTGTAGGCGAGTAAATCAGCATAGGAAATAAACAAATTACAAGCATAGATAAATATAACAGAACAAAGTTACAAATGAAATAAACAGTGCTTTATATTTTTCAGGTAAGTCTAACAGTATTCAGGTACAGAAATTAATAATCAAATGTAAAGTAACACTG
>NW_015547668.1:984807-1005115 GCF_001515605.1 Sinocyclocheilus anshuiensis | reverse complement strand
GAAAATGAATAATCAAATGTAAAATAACACTGCATAGTTTTCACACTATAAATTAAATCTAATAAATCTGTGTTAAAGCTACAAAAGTCATTTTTCCTTTGTGTTTTGTTGTCTGATTCATGACAGAGAAAGCAACAGGAATAGAGAAAGCAACAGGAACATTAAACTGCTGTGAATGAATATACTGTTACACATTCATTTTCTTTCTCAATTGTTTACCTTCACCTAAGCCATAAGCAACTGCGTTTACAAGGACACTTGCAGAGCACAGTATTTCAGGCACAAATAGACGCAGAAGTGAACAGAATTCAGAGTTCACGTGCATCTGCGTGGCTCTCACAGTGTCTACACCGGATGCGAGCGACGCGACAAAATACAATGAACCCATTATAATTAGTGAGGCTGTATGTCTTCACTGGATGCGGCGCGACACGACAAATCCCAGACAGTAAACTGATGCCGCGTTCTCTTTATGACGTACTGACACAAAGTTCAAATGATTTGCAACGGCGGCTTTGTTGCGTCCAGTGTAGACAAACTTTGGGGCCGTTCACATGTCGCGCCTAAAAACGCGTGGAAAACGACAGCCGTGCCGCTTTCTCCTTCTTTCCAAAGTGCTCGGGAGCTTGCGCTTTCGTGGCGTCTGTGACTATCGTGGATGTGCACATCGCGATATCGATGCTGAAACGATATATCGTGCAGCCCTAGTTATGGCACAGAATACATCAGAACACAATGGAATACGTCAAAAAAGGCAATATAGTTGTTTTGGATTTTAAGTTGTGGGCTGCTTTTCATTTCACTTCAAACATACACCCACTAACTTCCCTAAGCACTTCTCTTGAGGGGAATCCCTGAGAAAGAAGTTTCTGCTGAAAGATCCTCAAACTGTCAAATTTTGAGTCAACTCATATGTATGCTTCAGGTAGATCCAACTCCCAAAATGCAACTTTGATTGTGACATCACAGAAAATCTGCACTGAACCTGCACCCATTGGTTGTAAATAATAAATCAGATTCGTAGTGGGTTCCTAGTGATCAAGGGTTTAGGCCGTTCTGTTTCAGCAGTAGTGGGCACTAGAGCATGTTCGTGAGACGTAGGCAGGTCAGCGAAGTGAAGGGCATAACAATTGTGGAACGTAGCCCTGGTTTGGCAGATGAGCACGACCCGATCAGCTGGTAGATCAGGGTCAAAACTGTGACAATGGTTTGAATTTCACACTACAGCGCCACCTGTCTGCTAAGTTAAAACCGTAAAACCGAAAACGTTGCTACCGTATTTTTTACGGTAAAATTCCGGCAACCACAGCTGCCGGGTTTTTACCGTAAATTTTACGGATTTTTTTTTACAGTGTATGTTTCAGTTTTCTTCACTGCTATGTTAGGATCATGGCAGGTCAAAAACCCTATGATGTAAAGAAACCCCATATCAGAGCTTCAGCCCTCAGAGGAATGTTACAGACTTGGATTAGAGCACAGGAAATGAGTGAGGAAGTCAGGCTTCGCCCAAGGCCAGTGGCTAACGATGTATTTATGAGTGTGTCAAGCTTAGAGCTATTCACAGATACAGAAGGAAGCTCAGCACGAAGAGACATGACTGATGTGTGATGTTTGTACACATGAGCAAGATGTGCACCATTCAGAATCGAATTGAATGCCTTTCAAACTCCTGAATTTGAATTTAAAATAATGCAGTGAGCAGTTTGTAGAATTTAAATTTAATTAAGTAGAATTAAAACAAAATTAAATTGTAAATATTTTTTTAAATGCGGCAAGTTAATTTTTCACTAATTGTTTTACAATTTTCACCAATTTGTCACCCATAAATGTATCTTATCTTTTTTGATGGCTCTTATTCTTTAACAGTACTGAATCGAAGAAATTTTTTATAACAGTAGTTTCACCTGAGAAAAAAAATTCTACGTATTAGAGAATAAATAGACATAGTCAGTCAAAAAAAATAATAATTTTGTTTCTCCACTGACTGCTGAATTTCTTTTCAATTCTGTAAATGCCTCTTCCTGTGATTCCAATTCAACATCCTGTCTGACGAGGCCAGTTAGAAAATCCGAATGTTGCCCAACCCTGGTCAAGAAAGACTGAAACTCACTCTCTGGCTGTTTCTCATTGGGCGTGATGGAGCGCACAAAGTCCTGTGGTGTCATGTACACCTCCGGGTCTCCGTACTCACTGATGATCTTCAGGGTGGCAAAGTAGCGAAATATCTTGTCTGGGGTGGAGTAAGCTCTGATCCGGTTCTCATACTCCATCACCTGTATCACACACAAAGAAACACACACTTACAGTCAATATCAGTGTTGGAAACTAACTACCTAACTTTCTCTTTTATACTACAGTAGTGTGACAGTAGTTCAGGTGTTTCTAAAACGGTGTCGTTTTTACAGTAACAACAAGCTACTTTATCCAAGTAGCGTTGTAGCGTAACCAAACGATAGTATATATGTATAATGTATATATAATGTCCTGTCTCGCTAATATAACATTGTAATGAATCATTTTGGGTAAATGAACAGATACATAAAATGATTCACCAATTAAATTGTTGTGGCACAAAAGTAATTTTTTTTTTATAGCAAAATATTTAACAATATAATTTTAATAGTTAAAGGTCCACACTGAAGTGCCTTGAAACACACACCGTTATTCTATGTGTTAATGTCATTTTAACTGAAACAGGAAGACAGGGCGGGAAATATCAAGCAGCCCCGCCCTTTTTTCAAATAGCCAATAGTCAATATCCATATTGCTATAAAACGTAAAATAGTCATTAGTGGAAAAGAAACTACCTATGCAACCTATATAGCCCTTTGTGATCAACTTTATCTTATATAAGGCTGCTTTGAATAAATAATATAATACTAAAATATAATAAAGCATGCTAGATAGACATAGCCTGCCAAGGCTGGTCATTTACATAATTAAATCTAACCCTCTGTTCATTAGAATAACCTGTCATTATGGCTGTCATATCAGCAACAATGGCAAAACGGCAGCCAATTTTGTTTTGAGTTCTGAATCAAGAGCAGCCTAAAACTTATTAATAGCCTGAGCATATATTAACTGAAAACTCATCCATTGCAGGTTGGCTATGAAAGTAAAACTCTGTATAATTTATCTTGTGCATGGAAATGTCCAGTTTGTGTATATTTAGACAATAACTGTCAATCACATCATGTGATCATGTGAGACTGACTAACTTAATTGAATGGATTGCAAAGAACTGTGGGCTTATGTTCAATTATATGAATGAATTATATTTGTGATGTATATTAAATTATTTTTTTGGCCTCAATAATGTAATATTTTAAATGATCTTTAATCGGGGGCATGTATTCATCATATCATGCCATTAAAATGTTGAACTGATTGACAACCATTAATTGAGACAATTAAATTTTTTAATTAGAGCCATTAGTGCAGTTTGCATCTCTTATTGTGATGGATGCATCTGTATTTTTGAACAAAGATCATCAAAATGAGCAGCAATAGAGGTCAGTTTCATCATTCTCATCCAGCCTTTGATGATGCTTCCTTTTCCACTATCTGGCTGTCTTTTGCAAATGCCCATTTTGCGAGTGACTCATTATGCAGGCTACTGTAGGCTAATTAACGCAATTTTCGAAGCTAACTGAGTGTCGGTTTGCGTGCCGCTATTAGACAACAGAAGTGATTGTAATTGCAAGATGAGGTGATGATAATTTGGAGTTTGGGATACTGCCTGAATGCCTGCAGTAAGTGATGCTTGTAATGTGAAACTGTACTTGTCAATCAAACCCTGAAAGTTCTGAGGTCACTGCGTGCGCACCACTGCTATTTTTTTTATTTTTAGTTTATACTTGCGTCAGAAGAACATACTTGGTCACTGCATTGGGCCTCACACTTATTTCAGGATTTTGCACCATAAGTGTTGTGTTTTTAAGTTAAAAATTGTTCAAGTGCTAAAAACTCATATAGAGCCCTTGCCTAATAGTGTTTTGGAGTCCATTGACTTTCAATACATAGACAAAAATTGTCAAAACTTTCCTCAAAATATCATATTTTATGTTCTACACAAGAAAAAGTCATACAACTGACCAAGTCTGACTTTTCTGTCATTTTTCCCCCAAATTCTCGAATCTGACTGTGTATGTGAACACTCTATTCATCTGACTTACAGATTTTGAATACTATATAAGAGGGAAGTACACATTATTGAGATGTGGAGAGTGTTTTATTGTGTTTATTGCTCACATAAATCTGACAGATAACGATACACGCACTGATTGTCTTGACAACTGCACAGCAACTCTGAAGCAATTTCATTTACATTAAAATCAAAATCATACTTTCTTGCTGCTGCCTTGCAAGTACTGATACTTCCTTCAGGAAATGCTGGTCACACTTTATTTTAAGGTCCAATTCTCGCCATTAACTATGACTTTTGTTTCAATAAACTCCTAATTTGCTGCTTATAAAAAGTAAGACTGCTGTTAAGTTTAAGTATTGGGTAGGATTAGGGATGTAGAAAATGATCATGCTAATAAACAGCCAATATGTTAAAAATAGGCATGCTAATAAGCAACTAGTTAATAGTGAGAATTGGTCTCTATACTAAAGTGTTACTGAAATGCTAATGTCGTTTTTCTTTTAAAGTGAAGGTGATACATGGTTTTGAAATATTAAAGGTCATGATTACATGAGTTGGCATTTACAGAGAGTTACATTTCATATCATACAACAAACACTCTTCCAGCACATGAGCATGTGCTATGTCAGAGTAAAAGCTGCAAACTGATCCAGGCATTGAAGCAGGCGGCTCAAACGTCTCTAAAATACTAATAGGAGAATATGATGCATGCTGCCTGTCTATTTAATGAGAGCAAATGTGCACAACTTGCACACGTGTAACTTTTTACATCACTAACTGCCATTTGTATGACATCATTCATACAGAAAGAGACTATTCGATTTTTTTAAATCCTCGACTTCATTTTGCTCGCGTCGACTAACCCGCAAAATACCGGAAATGGCGCATTTTACGGACGAGAATCCATAAAACACATTATTAGACTGTTATTAGAGTGTCTCAAACTCCATCTCTGCGTGTTGTTGTGAGTTTGGGTTTATTATAACGTTCATCTGGGAACGCAACGTGCGCCATTTCATCAGATTTGTAAGGTAAATCATTTAGAAATCTACGCAAACAGGAGAATACATCGCGGTTTCAAAATAAAAGCTCAAACCCTCACTCTGAGTTTACACGTTTTGATGTCCACATATTCATTTAATTACAGTGGCTATAGCATTTCTGTCCTAAAGAAATGGCCAAATATTAAAGATTAAGTGGACATTTGAATTAAATGGTGCTTGGTCAATATTAAACAAGTATTAGATCGCACAGTAATGTGTAAAAATAATCATCAGGCGCCTTCTGCAGGACTTTGTTGTAATTCGTAATGTACATTAAGGCTATTGTTCACTTGCATCTATTTTTATTACCACAAAAAAAATTATTATTATTATAGGGCCCTATGAAATCCGTTGTATTTCCAAATTCTGTTTTTTTCCATTTTCATTTTTCTATACTCTGTTTTAATGGTTAAATTAAATTTTATTAATCAAAAAGCCTGTCTAATTAATTGAGTTTTACAGTTTTATCTTTACCAAATTCTGTTTTCCATTATTTTCTGGATTCCATTTTAATTAATAATAACTGGATTCCAGCATCTCCAATTAATTGATTTTTTTTTTACGTATTTTTTTCAGAAATACTACACATTTACATTTTTCTCCTAAATAAATTCTGGTAAATAACATTTCTGGTAAATACTCCTTTAAAAAGTGTTTTTTGATTATAATTTTATTATTAGTAGACTAGAACACGTTGATATGTTGTCATTCTTACACTATAATACTGAACTTTGATTTCAGCGATTTGGACTATGAGATGGACACTTGCTTCTTGCACTCTATGTTGCACTTTACTTTTGCTTTAAAAAAAGGATTTCATAGAAATTTGGATTTCATTTGTTTTAATAAAATATAGTTTAATAAAATATTCTTAAGTAAAATTGTTGATTTTTTTGTGGGAAATTAATCGTTAAGATTAATCGATAAATTAGTTGATAGATTATTGAAATAAAAATAGTCGTTAGTGGCAGCCCTAGCTATGTGTCATAGAAACAGACAGGTTGGCATCTAACTGGCACCCACAGTGGGCTGGCAGTGATGCCAGATGACATTGGCACACCAATGAGGGGAAAAGAGAAAAAAACGCACAAGCGCCAAAGCAAGGACATACTTAGCAGCAAACGTCACACATTCACACAATTGGGATGATTAACAAGACACAGGTGAACTAACTAAAGTAATCAAAGAGAGACAGAAACTGGGTCAATGAACACATGAGGGATGAAAACACAACAAAAAAGTCCAAAGGTGTGACAGTAATTAACATTGCAAAAAAGATTACTATTTGTATGATAACTTATCAATGCTGTTATTCATTTCATATGTAAAAAGGGTGTTTACTGTGCACAGAGGTCTTAAGAGGTACAACAGAAGGGGAGAAAATGTTTATGTAATACTCAACTGTGTTTTTGTTACAGTGTAGGCTATTTTATACATTTAATTTATAGTTACAAAAATATTATAAAAATCCTGTGGTCCTCTACACAATTAGTAAAGTTTAAACCTCAAGTGTGTCATTTATGCACCAAATGGAACTGCAACAATAGTTTTCAAATGGGCTTCCTGACTAATTTCCCATCTAACAGATGGCCCTGAACCTGGAGCCATTGAAGTCACTGTGGCTGTGTCAGGCAGGCCAGATGCTCAAAAAAAAAAAGAGTAATGGTTTAATAGTACCACAGAGACACAATGTTTACACTTTTCAGGGGAATCACCTGTGAATGGTTTACTGATTGTGGTCTCCGAATATCTGAATAAAAACATTACAGCCATTAAAATGTTAGCATAATGTGATACAATTGGCAAAGTTGTTCCCGCATGAATGAATTAATAGTCCGTTATTATTTTTCCATTGGCTGTTAATGAAACCATAGTCCAAATTGTATTTAGGAAAAGGGAAAATAAATAAATTACAGAAAATATCAATAAAGCTAAAAATTAAAGTACATCTCAAGCAAAGAGTCACGCTTCAGAAGACTTCAAATCTGACCTAAATGTGACGAGGCATTCATTATCAGTAAAAAACTAGGAACCAGGATTAAATGGATCGATACTCATTCGGAAAGAAATTGTTGTTCTTTTAAACTAATTCAAACAAGATGAGAGTTTTGAGTGAGATGTGTTTTCGTTCATGTGGACGGGACAGGGATGAGATGGAATGACTTAAACCCATCAAAATGTATTTTGCTTATTAGTTTCTTCTTATAATATTCCAATTTTCGAGTGCTTTAAGAAGATTACCAATATGACACTTCAAAATGACTCTTTTTGATGGGGACACTCAAAAATGACACGGATAATTCTGGAAACATACCGAAACACAACACAAAGAACATTTTAACAAAATACACAGTGGGACTAAATCATGAAATATGAGCAGAATAAACTATATACAGATTAGGGCGCTGCGATATTGAAGAAAAATGCTATATGCGATACGATAATGCTTAAAGTGCCACATGCTCAGATGAAACAGTTTTACTCAGCTGTTGCGGAGTCAGTTCTGTGAACTTCTATAACTATCTTGTGTCATATACAGTCATGGCCAAAAATATCGGCACCCTTGGTAAATATGATCAAAGAAGGCTGTGAAAAGTAATCTGCATTGTTAATCCTTTTGATCTTTTTCAATTATCTTTTGCTGCACATCAGAAATATATTCTTCGGTTTTTCTCATTGTGATGGATGATTAAGGGAATTTGGGCTTTGTTTTCCCTCCTATTTATATTTCTGTGAAACAGGAAGCCATGGCTGGATAATTTCATGTTCATAATCACCCTGGAGTTCTCAAAATTGTGAATATGAATGGGAATATACTTCAGAGATATTTTACTCACAAGAATATTTAGGGGTGCCAATAATTGTGTCCAACGTGTATATGAGAAAAACATTTATTTCATAATGATATTTTCCCCCATTTTAAATTCTTATTATCCAATGAAAGGTTAGATTTTTGTGATTTTTTAAAATAAAAGATCAAAAGGATTAACAATGCAGATTAATTTTCACAGCCTTTTTTGATCATATTTACCAAGGATGCCGATATTTTTGGCCATGACTCTATATATGGTTATTTGTATGTATGTATGTACCAAGAGTTCCTGTAAAACCACAACAAATTCCTTGCGTTTGCGCACACTTAAGTGGTGAATAAAGCTCATTCTGATTCTGATTCTAATAGGAAAGCACCCCTACAACAACTTCTGAAAGTGAACGGTAGTGTTTTACTCGAGCATTACATAAAAATGTCATTTTAACATTAGTGTAATCATTTGTAATGTAATCAATGAACATTACATTTGCTATTTTTAGTAGCTCCCCAAATATGGTTACAACTGTATGTTATAAGGTTATACCACTGAGTCTTCAAATGTTACCCAGAAATTGGTTCTGTTTGTGTTTTATGAATGAGCCCTATTGGTTGAAGACGTGGCCTGGAGGGCAGTGCTTGTGTAAACAGAGACAGCCACCTAATGTACCCCACTGCATGATGAATGGCCTCATCCATCAAAGGCAGAGCCCCACCATCCTACAGCGAATCAATTTCACTCTTAATGTGCTGCTGGTTTGATGTATGCTGTTTATTTTAACACTGCATCCATATTTCAGAGAATACCTACATTCCCTTCCTGTTTCTCAGCTTATGATGAAATGTGATGATTAGGTTCTAAACAAAGGGCTCTGAACCACTGCCATCCGCAGCGTCTTGCTATTTTAGGACACAGAGTAGCAAAAATAAATCATCCTGATAAATTCTGTCCTTTTTCAAAGAACGCATACACAAAAACAACCACAAGACATCGCCTAAGTAACAATGTCATGAAATTCAATCAGTGAGCAACCATCATCCACAAAGATGTGTAAAAGCCAAAGCCAATGATGGTGATAAATAGGCTCGGCCTACACAGTGCTTTATTTACCCCGTACAGCAAAATCAAAATAAACAACATCTCAACAATCTACAAAATGTTTAGCAAACACAAATAACAGTGGCGCTACTGGACAGACAGTTCTTATTGTTCGAGGGGGAATTCCTCTTTGACTGTGACAGCGTCCAACAGTAGAGCTTCAGTTTCGAGGAAATATGTTCTACACTCAAAAGCCAAAATTGTATTGAATTTCTATTAGTTCTATAAACACACTTTTTTGGCTACTGCACCTTTAAAGAAATATATATATTTTTTGTAATCATGTTCTCACCCTTGTTTCATTTGAAACCCATAATGCTTTGGTTCGTTCATCTTTGTAACACATATGACAACTTTGTATTTTTTATGACACCTGAGAGATTCCTGTTGGTCCATTGTAAGTCAATTCCCTTTCATGCTTCGAAAAGTTTAAAAAGGATAAACAATCTATATGAATCGAGTGGTTCAATCCAAGTCTTCTAAATAGACATGATTGCTTCATATGATGAACAGATATTATTTTTTTTAACTCAATTAAACATTGATTGACCAGATTTACTAACAGCTTGCGCCAGCGCAAACCGTCTTTCGGCGTTAAAATAGTACTGTCAGGATTTACTAAAAACATGCAGTGAAGAATTAGCACTGAATAGGCATGGACAGTTATTTTTGCACCTGAACTTATTGAATATGCATTTGTAGGAGTTTCCCTTTCAGACAAAAACTTTATGGGAGGAAAGTATTAAAATGAATCACGCAACACGATTTACTAACCTTTGCACTCGTCAAATTACTGGTATTCGCACCATTATTTAATGGCCAAAAAAGCTTAAAGTCTTAAAGGGTTAGTTCATCCAAAAATGTAAATTAGCCCATGTTTTACTCACCCTCAAAGCAGCCTAGGTGTATATGACTTTCTTCTTTCAGACGAATCCACTCGGAGTTATATTAAAAATTATCCTTGCTCTTCCAAGTGTTAGAATGGGAGTAGGTGGGTGTTTTTGTTCAACAGTCCAAAAGTAGCGAAATAAAGCGCGCGCATCCGTAATAAAATGTGCCTCACACGCCTCCGGGGGGTGAATAAAGGCCTCCTGTAGCGAATTGATGCGATAAATATCTATATTTAAAATGTTATTAATACCTTTCTCTCATGTCCGCTATCTGTTGTACGAGGAAGCCGTTCCGGCGGATGACGTAGGACTTACGAGTCACGCGCACGCCTCTTGAGATATGCTGGTCTCGTGAGTTTGTTTACAGGAGCAAAGGAAGCAAAGTTTCCTTACTTTAGCAAAGGAAAACCAGTCTCTTCTTGGCTTATAATCGAAATCCTCCGACATTTTTCTTTACAAATCCTCATTTTGGGCTTCTAATTCGTGACGACGTTTTGTTTTGTTCTCTCTCCTCCACGCTTCCGCGTTCGTCACGTATCACCGGCGCGTGTGTGACGCATACGTCCTACGTCATCCGCCGGAATGGCTTGCATATCAGTCAGCAGAAGTGAGGAAAAAAGTGTTTATAACATTTTAAATATGGATATTTTTCTTACAAAAATGCATCGATTCGCTATAGGAGGTCTTTATTCATGACCCAGAGCCATGCGAGGCATGTTTTATTATGGATGCGCGTGCTTTATTTGACTACTTTTGGACTGTTGAACAAAAACACCCACCTACTCCCATTCTAACGCTTGGAAGAGCCAGGATACTTTTTAATATAACTCTGATTGGATCAGTCTGAAAGAAGAAAGTCATATACACCTAGGCTGCTTTGAGGGTGAGTAAAACATGGGCTAATTTTCATTTTTGGGTGAACTAACCCTTTAAGACATGCTTTTTTGGCCATTAAACAATGGCGCGAATACCAGTAATTTGACGAGCGCAAACGTTAGTAAATCGTGTTGCGTGATTAATTTGAATACTTTCATCAAATAAACTTTGTGTTTGTCATTTTTGGGTGAACTAACCCTTTAAAGCAGGTGGTAATTTGCGCTGGCCATTACGGAAATGATCTGGCTGCATCTGTGTTCTTTAAATGTGTTGTCAGTAAATCACCTGCAGACTTTTCCCCTCCCATCGGCACTTTTATAGAATTGCGCTCTAACGCTAATTTGCCCTGTTTAGTAAATCTGGCCCCAAATATGGTAAATGGAAGCTCAACCATACTTGCTTGACATGCAAGACCAAGCCTAATTGGTTCTTGCAGAAGCTCGAATGTGCTTGCAAGAACAAACCTCATTGGTACTCTGCATAATTTTTGGGTGAACTATTTCATTTTCACGTATTTATTTTTGAAGCACTTTTAAATACAGTAACTGTTTGGATACTGTTTGGTTGAAATAGTGGCTTATCAAAATAATAAAAAAAAGTGGTTCAGCAAATATAAAAATAGAAAGCTGTCAAAAGGCTGAAAAATATGAAGATAAATTGTTTTGCATTCCTTCACATTGGTTGTGAAATGTATTATTACTTAGAACAAAGTATATTAGGAAGAGGCCTTTTTTTATGTGCCCCATTTAAAAGGAACAAATCAACTACTGCTCAAAACAACAGCGTCATTCATTTTCTTATTTCTCTCATCCTTTCTGCTCTTTCCCTTTAATCAGCAAGTCCCACACTTGCCTGTCCCAGATGCTGCTTTAATATCACATTTTCCCCACAGTTAATGTCAGCTGCAATTCATTAACTCTGTTATTGTCGCTCTGCCACGTTCCTACTGATGGCACATCAGATGAAACCCAATTCAGAAATATGCAGGTTGATTTCATGACTGTGGATTTGCATGTCGATTAGATGTGATGGGTTCACATTTCGTCTGCACATGGTGAAGCCAGATGAATGCATCAGATATTGGCTGGATGAACCTGACCTCATCATGATGCGATTGAGATAATGTGCATGTTGTGCATTGATCACCTTGCGGTCACGGAAGCCGACTCTTTGTTTCTTTTTCTTCCCTTCTGTGCCTGCCTCGTCTTCCTCCTCCCCGCTACTCGACTCGAGAGCGCCGTCTGACTCCGCCTCCTCCACCACATCCTTCAGAGGCTCCTCCTCCTTCATCTGCTCCTCATGCTTGACTGAAGACCCCGCCTCTGCATATGCTCTGCCAATCAGAAGAGAGCATGCAGATAAGTCACACTGAAAAGTATACACTAGTAATACTGTACTCTGCCGGCAAAAGTTGAAATAAATAAAATTTTTAATGGTTTTGAAAAAATTATTGTGTTCACCAAGGCTGCATTTATTAGATGAAAATACAGTAAAAAAAAATCGGAATATTGTGAAGTATTATTACAATTTAAAAGAACTGTTTTCTATTTTAAAATATTTTAAAATGTATTTTATTCCTTTGATGCAAAGCTGAATTTTCAGTCGTAAGTGTCACATGATCCTTCAGAAATCATTCTAATATGCTTAATCTAGCAAACTGTGTACAATTTTTGTCATGCGTCCTCTTACAATTCTTTTTAAGCAATCAGACCTACAATTTCTGCTGGACGATATAACAAAAAACCCCATAGATTACACTAAAAAAGCAATATAAAACATTTCTAGATGCACTTCTGGCTTGGTCCAGCTAGCAACCACATAACAATGTGTTAAAAATCACTCTGAACACATAAGCACCTGCATAGCAACACTCTTGACACGGTAGTGAGTTCTGCTTAGGCAAATCCCTCACATATTTTCTTAAAAAAAACTGTAAAAATGTATTTTTACTCACCATTACACATGGGAACCAACATTGTCAATGTGTATTTATCTCTAGAGGTGTGCCTCATACTAAAAGTCAACGAGGAGTGCTACGAGGTCAATATCTTCAGGACAAAAAGCAGTAATTGAAAAAAGGCCTGCCGTTGTGTTGATGGGATGTGTGTTTGAAGGTTTGTTCAATAATTCAATATAATGAGACACAGAGAAAATGACTGCACAGACTGAAAACCGAAATGCCACCTCGTCCCATAACTCCTTCATTCTATAGATCACGTCCCAGATGCATTTCTCTATATTGCTGACATATCAGCTGCTCTATTCACACACCCACACACACACACACACCCACACACACACACACACACACACAGCACTGGCCTTCGCCCAGACTGCAGATGAATCTCTGCAGATATGGGCTCTAAGGACACTTACGTTAAAGGTGAAATGTGTCATTTTTTCATGTTACAATACTTTCTCCTATCCCAGTTTAATATGCAGACACAGCTATATGTAAGCCATTCCTAGGGTGACTTCCCCAAAAACTGAATCTTTCTGAATCTTACTAAACAAAGAACATTTTATGGTCTTATTTCTATGGATGCGCCAATATAAAAATGCTGGCCTATACTGTTAAAGTGACATTTTTTTTTGAGTGTTTTTTTTATACTGTTAAAGTGTTAAAGTGTTTTTTTTGTCAAAAAATAAAAATAAAGCACAGTAGAAAAAAAAGTGTATTTTTAAATGCTGCAAGTAAATGTAGGCATCACAATGTAATAATGTACAGTATGAAAAATAGATATTCCTTCATTCATTAAGATCTGATAAAGGCTGCAGTTAACAGAATTATTAAATCATTTATTTTATTAAAGATTAACCTTAAGTGAACATTACGTAAAGACAAGGCAACGTAAATGTAAAAATAAGTCAACATCTGCATGTACGATAAAATGTCCAAGCACAACCAATACAGATTTTTAAAAAAAAGTATGTATGAAATGATTTTTGTATGTATGATAAGTGATTTCTGTTAAATAAAATATCTCCTTTTGAATTGGACTTTGAGCTTTGTAACTTCGCAGATCTTTTTTATGCTCAAACAGCAACATTACAGACTAGCTAAAGTTGAAAAAGTGAAAAAGCATAATAGGACCCCTTTAATATTTTCATTTTAGTTTAGTAATTTTAACTAAAGCATTGTTTTTGTTTTTAGATTGCAATGTTACAATGTTAGAATGTAATGTGATTTTAACCCTTTTGCACATAATATATGCCTACACGGTTACATTCACTTTATTTGTTTATTTATTTGTTTAATCCAAATACAAAAGCACAGAAAATACCTAGATATATACCGTATACCACAAATCAGCAAAAAAAAAAAAAAAAACGAGTTATGAATTTTTGCTCATATCGCCCAGCCCTAGTGTGTGTATGTATATATATATATATATAAATAAAAACCTGTTACTTTGCCATTTCATTATTTCTCTGATTCCATTTAGTGCTGCTACTGGCACTCTAGTCACAAAAAATAAAGCAACACTGAAGCACCTCAACAAAAGCTGATGTAACTCTTTATACGTTATAATGCTGTATTTTATTTGTAAGACACTTCCTGTATGAGACAGGTGTCCACAGTGAGCTGTACCTTGTCCACAGTAGTCCAGCGCTGGCTGAGATGCCCGTCACCCCCGCCAGGGCGGCCAGCATCAGTCTGCGCCGCTGATAGGAACGGAAGGCACCGGTGTGATGCCGTCTTGACAACTGCACCATCCCGACAGTGACAGCCGTCAGCGCCCGCAAGCGGTACATACTGCAAGAAGACGGAAAGACAGAGCGATTACAATGCAAATAATACTTTTAATTCAGAATGAGAAATACATCTGCATGCAAATATCTCCTGGAGTGACACAAATGACACCATTTCAGATATTTAAGCAGGGCAGTGAACTAACGTTATAAACTATCAAATGAAATGAAATTCATCCGAAGTCAAACAGGCCCATTCCGCCTCTCTTTCATCCGAGATTTGGGCCAGCCTCAAATGGTGTGATATAATTTGATTCTGTCTGAAATTAAAACTGTAAATGTGGGTTCTGGATCTTTCACGAACACTGCATGGATTAGCCTGAACCCCTACACTAGCACATCTCCCACGGCCCTGAGCCTGCACTCTCAAAAAACGAATTATCCAGCAGTGCAGGAACAAGACACATTTTTAACAATAGACTTAAGAAAGTTATGAAATGAAATGGGGCTTTGTGGCTTTAAGTCCACGTCTTTTAGTTTTGAGGTCATCTGTAAGTGAGCATACAGTGACAAAATAAACTTTTAGGAGGTGTAAGTATTTAAAATGTACAATTTTTTTGTCAGGGGAAATGGTGCAAAAATACTGATGACTTATTCTGTCTGAAGGGACGTATGCAAAAAGTTGTCAATCTGGAATGCAAATGTCCTGATACCACCTGCCACAGACTAGCCAGTAGCAAATCACAGTTCATGGCTATAACATACAGCAAACTCAATGCTATTTTTATTTTAAAATGAGAGATGAAACATATCTCAGCTGTTCTTTAATTTTATATTGAGATATAATTGAGTTAGATGAGTAAATGTGGAAAATATCTGCATACAAATGGGATATACAAGAGAAACTGCACTTTAAAAGTACAGAGTGCAGTAAAAAGTTGACTGAAAAAGTATTCATCCAAAAATTTCAACCCAATTTCATGAGAAAACATAAGTATTTTACAAGTTAGTGAATTTGTATGATTTGATTTGTAGAAAAGGGTGGAATTTTTAGAAACAAAAAAGCAAAAAACTAACTTTTGCCAAAACATAGTTACAAATTACTATGATAATGTGATGAAAAATCTGAGTGAATGTAAAAAGTATCCACAACACATCTAAGTAAACTTTTTTAGTTTTAAAAAACAGATTTATTTATCTAAATATTAGCAACTAGCTAAATTTTATGCCAAAAATAAACTTTGTCCCTCAACAAAAATACCATGAAAAGGCCATGGAAGGGATGGGTCTGGAAAGGTAACTATTCATATAGCACTAGTGACTTGGAATATACTCCACGAAGCAATTACAAACTAGAATTTATCATAGAAACTTGACTGCTAAATAACAAATTAGGCTAGGCATTATTCTGAATATCAAACTCAAATCCAAATTCACAGTGCTGCAGTTAAACCCTTTATATTACCAGTTCTGTCACGACAACTCTCAGAGAGTTTAGCATGGTAATATACATGACAACATTAATGTGTATGGTCTTGGCGGAACAGATCTGCTACACTGCTGCTGTGACCATGTAGGAAATATTGCTGCTGCACATATAACATGAAATAACCCCCATTTACTGTATAACATACATGAAATCACCCCGTAGCAGATCTATACAGGTGGAGCTGGGGAAGGTGGAGGGTTTCTGAAGCGCACTGCGACTGCTACAGCAAGCACTAGACGAGTATTTGAATGTTGAGCAGCAAGATCATTGGCTGCTAATGTGAAAAGAAACCAATCAGCTGCGGCGTTTGAATAATAATGTGATTATATTAGATTGAGTTAGACCTATCCACCTGCGTCATCTAGAGTTTCATGATAGAACTTTGTTTTTAGGCCTCTAAACATTCCCAAAATAGCACCCAAATACAGTAACAAAATACAACCAAATACTCAAGTACTTTACAACCTGTTAACAAGCAATATCAGTGTTTTAAAACAAGGCATATGCATTTATTTAGGCAGATGCAAGAGGAACAGTAGAGAGCTGCTCTCAACTGCCCGGACCATTTTCACTATTTATAGAATCACATCACAACACCTATTGAAACCATTAGCTTAATTTGATATCATGCCATTTAAGTTCACGATCATGGTCTTATGAATCGAATATTATTCAAGCTCTTCTGGCTCTAGCTCTTCTTCAAAGTTATGTCTGCATCAATAGGCCAAACAACATGAGGACATTGTTTGTTCTCATGTGTCTCATGACCAGAGAGAGGTCACTGATGTCAAACCTACAATGTGTCTAAAGCAGGAGTGTCCAAACTTGTTCCTGAAGGGTCACTGTCCTGCAGTTTAACTCCAACCCTTATTAAACGCATCTGAAACAGCTAATCAAGCTTTTCAGACTCGCTAGAAACTTCCAGGCAGGTGTGTGTTGGACTTAAACTCTACAGGATGTCAGCCCTCCAGGAGCAGGACTAAACACCCCTAGTCTAAGGCATCGAATTTGATTTGAGAGCTACAGAACTGTTTATGCGGTTTGGTATATTCACAGCACAATGCTACTGAATGACTTTAGAAGACTTGGAGAACAGCTCACAAGATATATGGACCACTTGGGATACTTTTATGGTGCTTTGTATGTAATTTTGGCAGTTAACACCATCCATCTCCATTCACTGAAAGAGCACATATTCTTCCAAATTCCACCTTTCAAAACAAAATTTCAAGAAAAGTCACAATCACAAAGTAAATGACTCATTTTCAGTTTTGGGAGAACTGCTCTTGTTACAGGGGTTAACATATTGCAGTCAAACTGTGTACATCTAACAACTTTTGAGTGAAGCCACAGGATAGCTCTTGAGACCTGTGATTATCAATCTTCTTTTATGGCAAATTTGTCAGACTCCCCCACATAAACAAACCAGCATCTGCTCATTTTTCCTAGAAAAGAGCTACTTATGTCTTTCGCATCTTTTGACATCAAACTGTAGGCAGAGAGGAACTGGCGAACTCTCCCTGTGTGTTCTGCCTCGTTCGTAGGAAGGCAAAAGCTCCGTAGAGGCTAGAAGAGCCACCTGTCCGTTTTCCAATATTGACTGTATTTTGATTGAGGTCCTGATTCAGCAGAACATAATGAGAGTGGGAGCGCTACATGCTAATTGGAGTGAGCACTTGTGCGTGACATTGCAGACTGATGGCGCTGGTCTCTGGGGCTGAGGGACAGTGGGACTTTGACTGAGAGCTGTGCAGAACTCTTCAAATGGAGCAGATACTTTAGCCCAGTAAACACCCCGGTGGGTTCTATCAGAGTGAGTGCAACTGGTTCAAGCCTTCTCGAAGAACACTTTCTGGGACTTCACATTGCAAGGCTTTTGTTATGGCCATTACAATGTTATTAATGTAATGTTTGCACAGTTTAATTGTAATTATGATGAGCTTTTCATTAAAATGTTACTTCCAATGGGGACTGAAGCTGGTGTAGATAACACATTTGGGCAGCAGTAAACCAACAGTATGATTAACAGTTAAAACAACTTTTGGTCACATTTTATTTTAAGGTACAATTCTCACTATTAATGAACTATAAACTATGGCTTTTGCCTCAATAAACTCCTTAATAGTTAGTAAGGTAGTTATGTTTAGGTATGGGGTACGATTAAGGGATCTAAAATATGGTCATGCAGAAAAAGGCATTAATATTGTGCTCTATAAGTACTAATAAACAGTCAATATGTTAGTAATATGCATGCTAGTTAATAGTGAGTATAATTTGTTTCTTAAAATAAAGTGTTACCAATTTCTTTAATAAAAAGTTTTGTTGATTTTAGTCCATGTCTGTTAGCTTTGCTCTCTACATGCTTGTACTCCTAGGTCAGTGATGCTCAGTGTTGCCAGATTGGATGGACGATTTCCAGCCCAAAAGCTCACAAAAACACGCCCACTCCAACAAAAAAACACCCAAAACTTTAAAAATAATTTGATAGAATATGTCAATCAAGGTTGATAAGAGCCATTTTTAACTCCTTAAAACAAAAGAATATAAAAATAGCGTTAGATAAATTTCCCATGGATCAAAGCGGGGCAAATACATTCAAGAGAATTACCAAATATGATTACAATATGCAAGCAGACACTGTCAAAACGGCAATCAAGAAATTAACTGAAACCCTCGAAAAAACACATGCACCATTTTCAATGTAAACAGTCAGAATTTAAATGCAAAAAAGTGCCCAATATAAGTGATCGTCTTTGCAGTAAGTAGTCTTTGCAGTGTGCGTGTGTGTTTAACATCGTGATGACTGATTGGATGCAGTATATGCAAACTTGGGCTTGTTTGTTAACCAATTAGCCTATACAATTTATATGTTTGAAAACCGCCAAACTGACGACTCCAAACCACCCAAATTTTGTCCACCCGCCCAAGCCAATTTTTACCCGCACAATAAAATTCAAAACCGCCCAATCTGGCAACACGGGTGATGCTCATCTTTTTTTTAATCTGTATCTTTGAATTTTTCGAAAATACATTAAAAATGCAATTCATGGTGACTTAAACCTACTTCTTTTATGATGAGCATGTTAACTTCTGAATTAATAATGAAACAAGGAATTAAAAGGGAATATGTTAGGGTGACACCATAGTGTTTTGAACTAAATTTGTCATTATTTTTAAAAGATTTTCATCATAGACAATTTTCATAGCAGACAAGTACATCATGGTTAAGTACAATGTGTTTCACTCACATCACGAGGCTGCTGATGAAGGAAAAACTGGCAAAATGTATACAATAATATATGAGACTCCATGCCAAGTGTCTCATTTAGACTGATTACTGATGCTTTCCTTAACATTAACCTTCACAGTTCATGGAGATTCAATTGAGTGGTGAAAGTGATTATATAAGTCAATTTACAGCAGTTTTTAAAGTAATAAAAATTGCACATTATGCAAATACTTAAAGACAGTTCATAAGGTTTTAAGTTTATCCACACATCACAGAAAGTCTGAATCAACCGCAAGTGACATTCTCTGAAAGAGAAAAATTATTCTTAGTCAGTCCCATTACAGTTGCTCTAAGTCTTTTATATAATATTTTGGACAGTAATTAACTAAATTGATCAAACTTTGTGGCATTTAACTATGTGCAAATGCACCTATGATGACTACCCATCTATAGGGCTAACTGTAATCTGGATATCATCAGGTCAAGTCAGGTTTTAAGAAATAGTTTACCCCAAATTAATATAATGTACTCACTCCCAAGTTGCTCCAAACAAACAGCCTATGTCTTTCTTTTTTCCCTTAAATCACAAAGGAAGATAATTTGCTTTAAAAGAATATGAAATTGACTAAAGATATTTACATGACAACCCTCTACATTGCGAGTAAATCACTCGCAAATGCGACTAAATCTTACTCTGGGCGACTAAATAATGTCTAACATTAGCCATTGGCTAATAAATTCTTAGATTTTACACGCCAGTATGTGTGTGAGAGGCGTTCAACACAGATTTTCACTCGATAAACAGGCATCAAGCAATCTGTACTATTTGGATGTGCTCAATGGATCATGTCATGTACTCAATGGATGCGCAGTATGTACGCAGCGCACCTGTATTTGACGTACCGTAAACTAGAGTGAAGGCGCACGACTCGCCGTCGCTTTACTGATAGCGCTGTGTTTCTCACACATGCAAAGAGAGAGAGCGAGAGTCTTGCATACCATGCTGAATCGACGCGCTACATGTAAACCATAT
>NW_015547668.1:982883-983643 GCF_001515605.1 Sinocyclocheilus anshuiensis | reverse complement strand
AGTGAGCAAAGCCTGGCAAAAACCTCAATTTGTGGATGTCCTCATTTGTAAAACTGTTAAAATAAAGTAAACAATTTTTTTTTACTTTTGAAATGGTTGACATGGTATTTTTTGTTTGTTTGTTTCTTTTTTTTTGATGGGTCTCTTGTGAAAAAGAAGTGTGCACTTATAGTGTATTTCAAATCTAAAAAGTATGTAAAAAAATTACTTGCAGATCATATAATCTGAATGAAAGAAGGCCACTTGAAGAGAATGCAATTTCATGGCTATGTTTCACAAACACCTTTTAAAAATGCACTTTGTAGATTTCAAATCCAATGTTTTAAAGGGGTCCTATTATGCCTTTTAACTTTGTCAACTTGGAGTGTTATCACTATGTCGGAGACACACTAGCTTTCCCAAGGCAGATGAACTTAGAGTGGTTACAGTCATCCGAGTTTAAATCGCGCTCAAATTGATCTGATTTTGACGCAATATTTACACTGAAGCTCGCAGGCGGCTATAGTAAGGGGCATGACATTTCCTATCCAGGCGCCGAGTGCTGCCAATCACAACACACACTGGCCCAGTATTTCAGAAGGCGGGCCTTCATTTGATACAGGAACTATTCGAGCCATTCATGCCAGACTGGGGAGAAAGGGCTTTGTAATAATGTAAAATATGTGAAACATAATGTGTTTTTCGAACCTAGTATGAGAGCCTGTTCTAGTACACCCCCAAAACAAAATCAAGACTTTGTAAAAGAGCATAATAGGACCCC
>NW_015547668.1:953479-982840 GCF_001515605.1 Sinocyclocheilus anshuiensis | reverse complement strand
GACCTTCATCAAAGCCAGAACTAATCGAGCCGTTTGTGCCAGGATGGGGAGAAAGGTATCTTAATAATGTAAATTATGTGAAAAATAATGTGTTTTTCGAACCCCCAAGCATGAGAGCATGTTCTAGTACACCCCCAAAACAAAATCAAGACTTTGTAAAAGAGCATAATAGGCCCCCTTTAAAGTATCACATGTAAAGATGCCCTATACATGGGTCAAAAAGCATGCAACTAATTGCATTTAATATAAATCTAAACTATAATACATTATTGTTTAATTGTCAATAACATGAAATTAAGTGTCCAAAACGTTACATTCAGTTCACACTTACTGTAATAATTATATTATTTCCATAATAAGTACTCTTTTAAACATATGAAGTGTACTTCTTTTACACAAAGCAAAAATTACATTTCTGTTATCATTTCCTCATCCTCACATTGTCCCAAACGCATATCACTTTCTTTTTTCTGTGAAAACACAAAAGAAGATATTCTGAAAGACAGCCAAGCAACACTGCACCTCACTGACTTTTTCTGTACAAACAAACATTAAGACGACATTTTTCAAAATATAGCTATTTATTTTTTGTGTTCCATGGAAATTTGGCCGATTAATAAGGCCAATTATTAGATCTCAATGATCAAAAGAGCAGCCTAAACATTCAGTAAAACACTTCTTTGTGTGTTACACAGAAAAAAATAAAGTCATAGGGGACAAGAAACACTTAAGGTAAACCACAGTTCTTGTAAGCCCAATTGGTTGGGCATAATTCCTACATGGACTCGAGACTTTTGAGACTCCCAAACCATTTTATTCAAAGAGAGCTCTTTAACCTTGCTTCTCTGCAATCTTCAACAGCAAACAGTCTGCAGCAGTCAGGGTTTCACATATCCAGTGGCAATCTGGACTCGGCTTCTCTCTATGCAGTGATCTAACAGCCACACGCCTCTCAGATAAGGTTCTTGCACCAACAGGAGACATCAGGGACAACTTCACGAGCAGCTGAGGACCAACATTGTTTCTTACAGTGCAAAAGAAAGCTGATTAAAAGCTGAAATATCACCAAAACACACTGTCTCTATCTGTAGCAATCATATTTGCATTTTATCATCAAACGAGGTGAAATAAAACTAAGCTTTGAATACACCCGTCTAAATATCCAATTATCTGAGCTCCCAGAACATCGCCTGCAGCACAAAACATTTCACTACTCTGATGACAATCAGAGACATAAAGTGGAGTAGACGGATCATTTATTTGTGCAAAACCAAATTGGAGAAACTGTAACGCCTAATATGTCAGATGTTGGAACATAGGTATCGCCCGTTTTTTTACTTGCATGTGCATGTGCATTTACAGGACTAGCCTGACAAATACAAAATGTAAAATTGTAAAATGAATCCCCAGAAAACAAATGTTAGTATTTTTTAACAGGTCACAGACACTTATCCTTTCTAATTTAATTAAATTCTAATTTAAAATAATCTTGCCGGTTAACAATCGGTTAACGAGTGTCGGTTGGGAAAAATAACCGAAATGAACATCCCTAATTTGAGTTTTGGAGATTTCGGTCTTACTCCATTACGTTGATAGGAGCTATACTTCTATGCGTATACCAACATCTGTATCAAAATGTCATTGGACATTCTTTTTTTCTTTTTTTTTTTATCTGCTGCAAAACAGTTCCAGTCACTTTAAATAAAATGTCTGAGATAAAACTAATGTACAAATATTATGTGAATTGCTTTCTATACATTCTATTTACTACATTTAAATAACATAGGCCATTATATCAAAGCCAGTTCATATGGAAGCCCGTTTCCGCCACTGAATAAAAAATAAAACAAGGTAATTGCGGCTTTTTACTTTTTTTCTCAGAATTGTGTGATATAAACTCGCAATTCTGAGAAAAAAAAAGTCAGAATTGCGAGTTTATATCACAATTCTGAGAAAAAAAGTACGGGCTTCCATAAGTTTAGGAAGGCTTAAAGAAGCTTTGATAAATTACTTAATATATAAAGTTAAAATAGATTAAACAAGACTGGATCATAGGCTAATCAGTAAAGCTGAAAAATTAGCTGCTGTTTTGGGATGATATTGCATGTGCTAAATTTCAATAACAAATTATTTTGGAATTTTGAGTAGGCCTAAATATTAATAACCGTTTACTGCATCTCAGTAATTTTGTACCTATGTCATTTGTTGGTATTAAATTCTATATAATAGCATTATTAGGTCACTGATCGTTCACCTGACACAATATTGAACATTGAAAAAAAAACAAAAAAACAAAAACACAAGTCAACCACTAGTCAAAATATGCTCTCAAAAGTTGGAGTATGACTTGTAAATAGGGTTGGGTATCGTTTGAATTTTATCAATTCCAATTCCGATTCCAATTCTGCTTAGCGATTCTTAGCGATTCCCAGTTCTGATTGCAGTGTGGTTAAAAAATTAAGTCAAACATTTAGATATCAAACATATTTATTCTGTGTCTCTTTTTGCAAAACATTTAATTGCTGCTTAATACCATGAACAAAAATCAGCCTGCTACATAAAAACTGGACTCGATTTAGAGTTGTTTGTGTGCAAAAAAAGAGTTGCACGATTTTGGATAAATTGAGAATTTTTTTTTTTTTTTTTAAATCGAGGTTGTATTTCTCTCAGAATTCTGAGGAAAAAATATTAGACAACTAAACAAAATCTCATGGAATGATTCAATGACTCAAGATTTACTTGTTTCATTACTGGATGAATTAGCGTTTTTGAATGAATCTCTTGAATGAATTATTCAAATACGAATACATTTTTAACAGCCCCTTTTCGCCACTTAAAAAAAAAAGATGCGCACATAGGAACTGATAGGTGGAATTGAAATATTAATTTTACAACAAGTATCCGATTCCTGACCTTAAGTATCCAATTCTGGAATGGAATTGATTTTCGATTCCAAAACCTACTTGTAAACAAAGGCCACAATGCGTTTTGTTTGTTTGTGGGTACGTTTTATAGTAATGCTGTCAGTTATGTTAATATTCAATTCTCAAGTCAGTGAAAACTTGGACTCTTATTACATTTTTTCCCCCCATTTATCTACCCTGTTCTAAGCTTGTATTGTTCCGAATTATGTCTAAAACGTTGTACTACGGGCACTTCTCATGTTTATTTTCCTCTTTTTGATGAATTACTTGTTGTATTCCTCATTTGTAAGTCGCTTTGGATAAAATCTGCTAAATGAATAAATGTAAAACGTAAATGTTATTGAGGATTTTTCATTTTCACCATTTTATGCATTTTAATTCCAAGCTTTTTTTTCTCTTTATCTCAGTAAAAGCCAACAAAACACTCAGTGATGAAAACCCCATTCTCTTCATTGATCATCAGAATATATTGGAAAGCACTTTTTAACTTTAAAAGCTAAGCTGAGTCCATACTTTCATAAACCCAGAGCAAATTTAAGGATGCATGTACTGTAATGCATTATAACAGGACATAATAACATATATTATTTGTAAAATTCAAGTTAACGTACAGTACTAGCCCAGAATTTTCTTCATCTCATCTTTCTAAAATGCCAAGACGTTGAAAATACTACTTTTTTTTTTATTTTTTTTTTTGGTTCGAGCTGGAAGAAAGGCAACAGTAACTCAAATAAACACACTAATAACCTTGAAGCAGATGGGCTTCAAGGGGATATTTTCTTGGCACACTCTGGCTACCAACTGAGCATTGTTTAAACACCACAGCCTACCTATTGTTGCTAACCTTATCCGTCCTTTAAAAGACAACAGTGCACCAATCTTGTGATGGTTACTTCCAACAGGATAATGTCACAAAGCTCAAATCATCTCAAACTGGTGTCGTGAACATGACAATGAGATCACTATACTCAAATGTCCTCCAGATCTCAGTCCAATAGAGCACCTTTGAGATGTGGTGAAATGGGAGATTTGCATCATGGATGAGCAGCCGACAAATCTGCAACAACTACATGATGCTATCATATCAATATGTACCAAAATCTCTGAGGCCTATGTTCCCAGCATCTTGTTGAATTCATGCCATGAAGAATTACAGCAGTTCTGAAGGCAAAAAGAGGTCCAACCCGGTACTAGCAAGGTGTACAAGTGGCTGCCCTGTTGAAAAAAGGTATGTTTTGACGCTGGGATGCTGGTTTAAGCTGGTTTATGCTGATCCTTTTGCTGGTTAATGCTGGTCTAGGGCTGCACGATTAATCGCATGCGCATAAACCAGCAAAGGACCAGCTTAAACCAGCATAAACCAGCAAAAGGACCAGCTTAAAGCAGCAAAGGGCCAGCATAAACCAGCAAAGGACCAGCATCCCAGCGTCAAAACATACCTAACCAGCATATGCTGGTTTTTTCAACAGGGTGGTGAGTGTATATTTCAAGTTTTTGAACAACTGATTTGTTCAACATTATATAATGCTTGTTAATTACTAATTAGACATCTGGACATCTGTTTTTTTACTTTATTTTTCATGAGGTCTATCAGTAAAAGTGTCTAATTGTTATAGGAATGAGTTCTCCTAAATAAAAGTTACTGTAGACTACCCCTAAAATACCATGTACATACAAAAAAAAGAAGTAGTAAGTAACAGTATTTTTACCACAAGACATGACAGCTATATTCATAACAGAAATGTCAACATGGTCTGAACATTAAACTCGTCTGTCAACAAGAGCGTCAATAATGCTATTAATGTAGAAAAACAAAACCTGCCAAACAAATATGACACTGCTTCACAAGAATAACATAAACTGGGTCCTAGGCAAATATAAGAGCTTTAAAATATCCAGAGTTGATCAAATATGAGCTAGAGTTTATGCTGGGTATGTGGATGAGCTGAGGTGTTATGCAGCTGAAGCATTAGCATAAGCTACACAGTTTAACTGCTTCCTTTTCACTGTTACATGGTCATATACTGTAAGACGTCTAGAGACTGCATGGATATTTGTAATTATTCCGTTTTCAACTGTAGTATGGTCATGCACATACAGACAGCCCAGCTATCTAAAGGCAGACTGACGCTGGCCATGCTCGCTTGCTCCTGTGGTTGTCTGTCTCTGTCAGTGGAGTTAAAGTGATCGAGTCTGATCATATACTCACTCTGACACTTCAGGCGATCTCAGTTAAAGTCCTGCACGGAAGATGTCTTCAGTAAAAGCTATAGATTCTCCGTTAACGGCAGTCTCTGCTGAAGTTCCGCGTCTACGGAGGCCGAGCACAAACACACCCCACAGCAAACGTCAAGAGCCTCCTCCTCCTGCTCCTCCTCAACACATCTCCTCTGCGGGATTAACTCCCTTCCGTTTGTAAACACAAGTATTCATAGGCGAGGTGAAAAAGCTTTTGTGTTGCTTTCGTCAAAAATGTAAGTGTTATAGGAGTGGTTGGAGTAGACAAATGAATGAGTCTTAAAAACAAGGTATGCTTAAACTGCTATAGCTAGGCTAGATATGCACTTTTGGCTATTATAGCAAAATACTTTATTGTCCATACTTTCGAAAACGTACATTGATATTACAATGCTTTGGACAATAATCCACACATTGATGGTAATTGTATTCTCTGTGATACCATTTAAATACCATGGTACACTTAAAAAAAAAAAAAAGGCATTTGCTTCCATGAAGAACCTTTAACATCCATGGAACCTTTACATTCCACAGAAGGTTCTTCATAGTGGGGTTGAAGAACATTTTTTTAAATGTTCTTCACACTAAGAAAATGGTTCACTGAATGGTTCTTTGGGGAACTAAAAATGGCTCTTCGATCACTGTACAAAAAAAATAATAATAATATTTTGTAAGAGCATAAAATGGTAATCATACAGTAGCCTATATGTCCAAATCCATAGTCTCCATAGTACTTTTTTGTAAACTAAAAGTTTTTCTCAGTTTACCGACAATACTTACGTAACATTAAATTACACCCCTTATTGCTGATTGGCTACAAGTTTGTTTTGCTATTCGGCCCCAATCAGTTTTCTAAAGTGTTTTTGAAAAATTACATACCCTACCTTTAAATCAGAGTCATCATTAAATAAAGTGCTATGACTAAGATAAGCCTTTCACCCTTCATAATCTCTTCTTACGCACACACACTCATACTCAGACATAACATATCTAGGGATTTATTTCAGAAATGTATTTTCACCTTTTTGTAAAGCCACTTTTTTGTTCCTTGTTGTGTTGTCATAAATAGGGTGTCACCTTGCCAGAAAATCCAGCTAAGCTAGCTTCAGATGATAGCTACATGGCTTGAAACTGATCGTAGTTGCTCAGCTGGACAACCAGCAAGAGTAACCAAAGTCAAATTGGGTAAAGCTGGTAGACCACCTTGTCTAAGCCAGTGGAGATAACCATGTTCTAAAATAAAGCTTTGACTATAGTAGGCCTTGACCACTTTAGGGCAGTACGACTTGATCTTTTCAGCAGGGCCTGGTCATAAACACTTAAATGTCTGTGTTCACTTGGTGTGGGGCTGGATATTTGATTCAGCTGAATGATTTAATTTCCTCTTCAAGACGTTTGGCAGCCTCTCTGCTGATGGAGATGGCTCAATATCAAAAGTGTAAGCACACAAGACAAGAGGACCAGAAATAGGCCACATTTTTGAAAGTTTTTCTCCAACATGTTTGAACTTGCTCAGTTCTTCTAATTCCTTCTTTCTTCGGCCCTCGTCTTTTTCTCCCTCCCTTCTGCTCTGTTTCCTCTGCTGTAATTCATCTCCTAGTGTTAACACACACATACTCCCTCTGCAAAATAGACTGTCTTTGGCAAATTTCCTCTCTGGATCAACCAACCGTGAAACAGGATCTGAGCTTGGGTGCATAGAGGATCCATCTATGCAAACTATGCTATTTTGGATGCTCTCGAAGACCAGATTGTTTGAAGTTAAATGTGGATTTATAATTTAGTCTGTGAAGCTTGGCTTTGTCACCGGGTTATAAAGAGTTCACTTTTTGCCATAACCCACTAAATAATTAGGCACCGTTAGCCTGCAAGATCTAGTTACATTAAAGATTCTATATGCAAGTTAAACACTGGGCAAACAACTGCTGGTGCATTGATATAATAATGCTTGTCAAACAGTGATAGTGCGTAGTGAATTAAGACCCTATGAAAGTAGTAAATCTTCATTTTGACTAAACTATACACTAGCTTTCAAAAGTTTGGGGTCAGTAAGTGGTCAGTAAACAACTTATGTTTTTAGATTACTTTAACTAATCAAAATAAGCTGAACAATTTCAATTTAGTTTCATTTAAATATGTCAGTTTAATGTAATTGAAGTTGAAATGACTTGTACAACCATTTGATTTGATTATACCTAAAAATGTAAAGTAGCAACTTGGGTTTTTAAGTTGAAATAGGTGGGAATGTTTTACTGTGTTGAGCCACAAATCGGCAAATTAGAATGGTTTCCGAAGGAACATATGACACTGAAGACTTCTGAAAATTCAGCTTTGCCATTACATTTTAAAAATATATTTTATTTAAAATATTTTAAAGTATATAACAATTGAAAGCAGTTTATTTAAAACTGTCATAATTTTTCACAATATAGTTTTACAGTATTTTTGATCAAATAAATGCATAATAGTCTTCTTTCAAAAACATAAAAAAGACTATTCTTTTTGTAAGAAGCTATACTGACTCACCTCTGTATGGCCAAGAGAAAATGTGATCATATATGTAGGAATATATTGAATATTAGCAAATATATTTATAGCCAGCCATCATATAATCATTCTTTTGTTGTAGTTAGTTGCACTGGTAGTTAGCATTAGCCACAGTCAAATTATGAAATGGATTTCTTTGGAAGATATTTAAATATGTTTTGACGTAAAGTGGACTAGACTTTATGCCAACAGTCAAAAGTCTGGCAGAGCAAGACTTGTAGTCTATTCGTGCAGAAGTCTCACTGCTGTTCAGAAATAACCACAGGCCACTGACTGTTCTCACATTAATTTTGAGAGTGGAGCCAGACTGGAGACATGTCTCATTTTAAGCCCACTTCTCTGCACCCTTTTGTATCTCTATAAATATCCATACATGTCTCCATGCCGGCCATAATCAATTTTTAAGTGTGTATTTTAGTTCAGATCCAACTAGTTTCCAGTGGTACAGTCATTCATGAGGCGTAAAATAGAGTAACTTAACAGCAATATTTCAATTCAAGTCTATTTCAGTCTATCAGAAATGTCATTGATCTGTTGAGTGCTCTCATAGCATATCCAATTCCTCTGCTGTCAGACTGACAGAATCTCCCTCCTAATCATCGAGGCCTTCTAGGCGGCTAAGCCAGAATAAGACATGATGTTTTATTGTTCAGTGTCAAAAAGTG
Source organism: Sinocyclocheilus anshuiensis (assembly GCF_001515605.1). NCBI lineage: Eukaryota > Metazoa > Chordata > Actinopteri > Cypriniformes > Cyprinidae > Sinocyclocheilus > Sinocyclocheilus anshuiensis. Next base: position 974,466 of record NW_015547668.1, on the reverse strand, counting down.
TACATAAAAAATAAAGCCTTTTATAATCAGGGGCTGTACAGGGCCTTTTTTTCTCTGGTGAGAAAAAAGAGATTGGCTTGGTTTTAAATATATTATTATTGATTTTTGGGGGGAGGAGATGTTATACGCTATAGTGCTCAGTATTTATGCTGCATTTACACGGAACAAAGTTTTGATAAATCTATTTCCTCTGAGTTTGGAGGAGGGGATGGTGGTAATAAAAGATCAGAGAGGATGCCATTTTGAAACCACAATGGGCACAGAGTGGTGGCCCTGATAATATCTGCACGCAAATTCATCTTTATTACAATAGACCTATTCAGATCATACGCCTACAGCATGACCAAGCTAGCCGTATTGGCGGCATATGTGTCCTCATCTCTTTTGTTTTTAATCCTTTCTATGTTTCTTTATCACAGGAAAATGTGCATCGCAACAATGACGGTATTGTGTCTGTTTAATTTTTAATGTAAACTAAATCTACATCAGTGTTTGAGGAGGTGACTTTGAAACGGTAGCTTACCAAGCTACTCACTGCATCCACAACAAAGTTACTTTTGAAAAACTAGTAGAAGCTGTTAAAAACAAAAACACAGATAACCACATTGACTTAGACCAGTAAATAGCCATCTAGCAGAACGTTATATATATATATATATTCTATTTTAACCATTTGTTTCAGAACTGTCTTAACATTGACGATACTTTTGAACAATGTCAGAATGTTATTGCTCTAAAAATGGTGAGACAGATGACCATTTGACTAAAGTGGGCAAAATTATATGTACACCACAGGCATATTGTAAACACAAAAAACACACACTTTACACACACACACACACACACACACACACACACTTGTTTCATTATATTAGTGACTTCCATTGTTTTTATATCAGGTTAATTATATTTTCTATCACCTAACCCAACCCCTATCCTCTAAACCTACCCCTACACTAGATTTGCATCGAAACATGTCTTGCCCAAGGCTTTTTAACTAGTAAGGACCAGTAAAATGTCCTCACTAATGCAGTTGTCATATTATTTCACTATATAAGTGAGGACATTTGGCCCTCACAAGTACACACACACACAAAGTTCAAAATTGTTTGGCCTAGATGACCTCAAATCTAACAAGACAGGCGAAAAGCCATTCAGAATTTTTAAAACCAGAAAAAGCAGAGCTCTTATGATATTGTTGACATAGAAGTGTAGACGATGTTGTTGCTTTGGCTGTCTGTCATCTGCGTGTGTGTATGAAAGAAAGAAATGGACTCGTGTTACATGCTGTTAATCAGGTGTGTGTGATAGTTCCAACAGAACGAGTAATGCAGGTTCAGATTTCTGCTTATCTTGTCCAGTCACTATGTGTGTGCGTGTGCGTGTGTGTGCGTGTGTGTGCGTGTGTGTGTGTGCGTGTGCGTGTGTGTGCGTGTGTGTGCGTGTGTGTGCGTGTGTGTGCGTCAGAGAAACGTTCTGCCATGCATGAGAGGAGGGCCGAATCATCAGGTGTGGAGTTCAGGTGGCTAAGAGTCTAATGAATGGAAATATGTGCTCTTTAATAGATAAATTCTCTCATCCAAGTATTTGTGCTGTGGTGTGGATGAATATTTCTTACGGGCTAGTGAAGGGTGTCAGGTGCTCACTCCCTTTCTCCCTTGATTCGCTTCTGAGTCCTGGGAGCGGTGCATTCATCAGGTGCTGACAAACGTTTCCGTGTCAGAAACCAGTCCGTACCAGTAGAACACAAACGAAGATTTTTAAAGGAGTCATATGACGTTGCTAAAAAGAACATTATGTTGTGTATTTGGTGTAATGCAATGTGTGGTTTAAGGTTAAAAAAACACATTATTTTCCACATAATGCATATTATTGTTGTTCCTCTATGCTCCGCCTTTCTGAAACGCATCGATTTTTACAAAGCTCATCGTTCTGAAAAGCACGGTGTGCTCTGATTGGCCAGCTATCCAGTGCGTTGTGATTGGCTGAATACCTCAAGCGTGTGACGGAAATGTTACGCTCCTTACCATATTGTGATGATGCCCTGTCCGGCCGGAGTGACGAGACAAAACATTAAAACCCATTATAAACAAGGCATTTGTTGCATCCAGTGGGGACATAATTACTAATGACTTATACTTTACCTTTTACCTTTACCTTTATTGTTGCTTTGACACAATCTGTATTGTTAAAAGCGCTATATAAATAAAGGTGACTTGACTTATTTATATCGTTTTTTTCCTCTGATTTTCACCGCAATGTCCGAACTGTCTTGAGCGCGTCCTCGACAGCCGGCACCTGAGCGTTGTCTTCTTCTTCTTGCTTTACAGCGGATCACAGACTTATAATTGCAGTAAGTACAGTTCGGAAATTGCGGTGAAAATCAGAGGTAAAAAACGATATAAATACTGTTCAGTTTCTTGCATAGACCGACCGTTTTGTGTCTTTACACATCAATGTATCGTCACGAGCCGCAGGGTTTAATTTGGTTTTGTTTGTGATTCCTATCCACTTGCATTATATGACTGACAGACTGCAACGGTTTGACTTAAAAATCTTCATTTGTGTTCTACTGAAGAAACAAAGTCACCTACATCTTGGATGCCCTGGCAGTAAGCAGATAAACGTCAAATTTTCATTTTTGGGTGAACTATCCCTTTAAAGCTGCACGGTTAGCAGTTGACTCACTACTTCATTTTTTATTTTTGTATATCTGGAAATGTTTATGCAATTACATATTTTACCTGCACAAAAACCGTTTATTATTCTTTTTTTGAAGTTTTTGACACGTTATGCAGTAAATGAATATCACTTAACGCAATAAACCAATTAGATGAATCTGAGAGCAGGATAAGTATATCTGCATATAGACAAGTGTACTGAGTGTTTTATTAGCAACAATGTATGGGAGTTATTATGCTCATAAAGATGCCTTCTGTTCAATTCCATAGCACTCTTCTTCTTCTTCTAGCTATGTTTGATTTTTATAAACTTAAATGGGAAATTATTTCAATAAAATATTTTAATGAGGAAACAGGGTTGTATGAAATTTATTGCAGTGACATCATCAAAATATTTGCATGCAGTCTTCTTAAAACAATTTGCATACTGAATTTTGGTGGTTCTTTTCTCTCTCATAGGCCGTTTTTGTATAGTATAGAGTTTATAACTTTTATATTTCTTTCTCTAATACTTTCAGACTATTTTACTGCTTTACAAGCACTGGTATTTCCTTAAGGAAATGTTTTGTACTGTTTCCTGCAGTTGTATTCAATATGTTACCGTGTATCTGCATGTATGAAAGGGTGAGTGAGAGTACAGATGTTTTCTTTTGTTCTTTAATCTAACCTCCTGTCAGCCCACATGCTTCAGATCTAAAGTCCCTGACTACTGGCTGTATACCTTTGGACTTTAGTGTCAGCTAAATCAAACCCCTTGACATGACTGAATCACTCAGGCCCAGATTGTCCAGTTAAGAACAGAGCTTGTGTTTGTTTTATCTGTTTGACTTCTCTGCCAGAGTTCACCTGACTCATCTGTAATTCATGCAGATTCACTGATAAGACTCCTGAGGTGTTCTGAGAAGAACTGGCTCAAATACGTGCACGATTATCTCCCATGGAAACAGAGGAGCGACTCGGAGAGAGTTGTAGGCAGAGAATCAGGATGTCAGCCATGTTTTCCAGCAGGTCTTTAGAGGTCTGTGACTCAGCAACAGGTGTAAAAGAATTTTTTTTTTAGCCTCAATCACATGGCTCAAGTTAACGAACTGCATAAGCCTTACAGCTGTTGAACACACATGCTGTCTTCAAAACTTTGGCCATCTGTATATTCAATTGGTTCTACTCTTGCACAGATTAAGTCTCAAGATAAGCAGAGGATTTTGTGGGTAGATGTTCAGCAATCTGAATAGGTCAGATTTGCTTGGACCAATGTCACAAACTTAGATTTTTTTTAAAGTAACATGACAGAATAAACTTGACCATATTAGGCTATACAAGCAAAAGTCACTTTTAAAGGTCCTTAGGGGTACAACAACTGAATATTCCTTGTGAAACAATTAAGGCAGGAAAAAATAATTCCACACTTAAAAAATGTACAGTTAAAGCGAATGCAGTAATACTGACCAAATTCAACCAGACACTTGTGTTTTAATCAAATATTTGTTTATTTCACAAGATTCGGCTTTAATACCTTATTAGAGATGATTTAATGAGGTAACCCATGATCTCACATGCTAAAGAAAACCTTACTTGAGTAAAGATTGGAATAGTCTCTGTTTGATTAACCTCTTTACACTTTTCAAAAAAGTAAAAAAAAAAAAAAAAAGTATCAAAACGATGTAGATTGCCAAACAATTCCAAAAGTATCTTATAGTTATACGAAAGCTCTTATAATATAAATATAAAGTTAACCTAGTTACCTAATCTAGCAACAAATCCCATAAACATTCAGACTACACACTTAAAAATGAAGATTGCAAAAAAAAAAAAAAAAAAGTTTTTGCAGTGATTCCATAAAAGAACCATTTTCGGAACAGAAATAACAGTGGTCATTTATGTTCTTTCAATTTCATATGATTTTGATGAAAACTGTTTGTGAATAAACTTGTGGATTTTTTTTCATTAATTTAATAAAATTATATTGATTAATGAATGTTTGAAAGGACTTAATTCAGTGATGTTTTTCCATGGTCTCTGCTATTTACAAAGAATGTTTATAGTGTTACTGGCTGAATGGATTAGAAAACGGTAAAACTCAACGGTTTAACTCTAGTGGTGTTGGAAAATGAGCCTATTTTCAAAAATAGTGGAGTGTTCCTTTAAGTGGTATTAAAGCAAATTCCTAGCTATTTGATTACATTGAGTACTGTTGATTGTATAAGATACCTTTTACATTTTTTTTTAATGAAAAGGCAACATTAAAGGCCATAGTTCAAGCTTATTTCTTAGTGCTTTTATCAATTGTGGTCATAAAAATAAAAGCAAAAAACGGTAATAAACCACTCCTTAAGGGCGAAGAAGAAACCTTGGGAGGAACCAAGGCTCAAAGGTAACACAAATCCCATCTGACCGACCTTCCAAGAGAATCACTCCTTGGAAAATAGTTGTTAATAGAAGTTCAAAGATAATGGTAAAGTGTAGAGTGGATTTGAAATATTTGAACATCAGCAAAGATTCAGTTAGGATGTATGCAGTTGTCTGTGATTTATGAAAAATTGTTAATGAATGACATGGTAGATTCATGGGAACTAGCAATAACAGCCATCTGTTTCAAGCAGAAGTTGTATGCAAACAACAGTGCAATCCCAAAGTAAAACCCATGACACCTGTCACTGTGCAATCTAAATAATGCCACTGGTTCAGATCAACGCTAAAATAGTGCTTTAGATTGATTAGTGATCTTTTGGAGTAGTAATAGAGTTACATCATGTATGCATTAGAGTCATGAGCACTCAATCATTGGTTGAACTCTGGAATGTGTAGAAACAGTTTACAGGGTGTGACCTACCGTGCAACCTTTGAACAGACAAAAACACATGTTTGAAAAGCCTCAATTGTGTTTGGCTGCTTAGTGATCAGAAACAACTAGCCCTACACGAGGACTCAGAGAAGCATATGCATATGCCAGTAGATTGAATTTCAGTGTGTATTGTGTTATTGCTTTAAGTGGATTGGGTGCCTTGACAGAGTATATTAAATGCGGTTTGGCATTTTCTCGTCCTATACCTCCAAAGAACTGTTTGAAGGACAGACTAATAATAGAGGCTAATTATATAATGCACAGGATGGATCAGTTGCCAAAAATCAAGAATGAATGACACAGTGGAACGTCAGGTAGCCTAGGAGATGATTTAAGACACATTTCTAGTCTTTTTTACTGAATGTTTATTGAATTTAGCAGTGAAAATGTAATAAAAATAAAAATACAGGCTGTTGCCTTAAAACTTTAAAATGTATTTCATTGGTGCAGTCCAACACATTGGTGCAATCCAAGTCTGGTTAATGCAGTCATAAAAATAATATGTAGGCCTATAAGTTAATTGGAATGGTGAGTAAAGGGGAACAATATTAATTCAAAAACCCATTGATCATCAACCACTATATGGAATATAAAAAGGTTAGGAAAGCAAATTGGGATTGTGTTGTTTATGTCAACTTTAACATGGCTGACAAGGTGGTGATGCACCACCACCAAGTAATTTCTGGCATATCTACCACTTTCTCTGCAGTGAACAGATGTGTAACTCTCAAAATACATAATTTTTCAGGATTTTGTTTCGTGGTTTAATAAGTCAAGCATAAAAAGCTAAATATAGATATTATATCGAGTTAAATTAGATTTTTTTCCTTCGTAGAGAAAGAACATTGGAGCGCGAGCGTCCCGCGCTCTCTGATTGGTCGAACTGGCGTTCTCTTCAAGTTGTCAAAACTACAGAATTGCGCGTCTTCTCATTGGACGAAAAGAGTTCCAAGCGGTGCCAGCAGGTAACCGCTCGGCCAATCAAAACGCTCCTTTCATGTTGTCCTAGAGCCCGTGGTATTTCAATCTACGACTTCCTTATACTGACATTTCAGTGTGTTATGAGATATAACCGTCTGACTGTCAGAGTTTCACTCGTTAGAAATACAAGAGCTGTTGCTTCGAACGCGGAACTACAGCATCCTGCTTCTGAAACATTTGTGTAGGCTATATACGTGTCTGTGCGCGTGTGTGTATGAAATATTAGCCCAGCCCAGCAGCCCTTCCTATTTCCCCTCCCTTCCCTCCAACAGTCTCAGTCGGTTCGCCCGCAGCACTTGCGTTCTCTCGGCCGGGTTTCACTCCAGAGATGGCTGCGAAAGTGTGTAGGTCGGTCCTCCTCCTGTCCCGGAGCAGCGGAGCCGTAGCCTCTTCTGCTTTTCCCGCATTCGGTGTCTCCTCACAGCGACATCATCAGAGCACAAGAACGGTGAGTCCCCGGAATGGAAAGCAACCGAGCATGGGTGCCGCTACCGCTGCTGCTGGACAAGGGGAGGGTTGTGAAGGGAGAGATAAAGGGGCTGGGTTCCTCTCTGGTGAGGGTTAGATAAAAACAACCCGCCAAGGAAGTGTTTTGGGACGTTTCTGTCCGCATTGAGAGTTCCGTGTATTGCACAGCGATGATCAGCAGTGCTGCATCATTATTAACCAGTGCACTTTCAGTCGAGCTGTACAAGACGTCCCGTTTACCGGAGGCGTTTACACATGTACAGCCCATGTCACGGCTTGACTCGTTTATGCACATTACATTTGAACTTTGCATGCATGCCACAGAATCGCACGCGTGCAATCGGATGCGCTCATGGCGCATGGGCTCCGTGCATTCCCTTCCAGGATAACCTTGAAAGCAACAGTGGTCTCAACTTTAATGCTGACTCCGAGACACATCATGCGCTCTCCGTGATTGATTGCGTGGCACCGCTTCAGTAATTTCAAGCATGCAAAGCTTGTTCTTTCAAGGTTTGCAGAACTGGACGGACTGTGAGTGTGTTTGATTCACTGCGGTGTCCGATTGTGTGTATGTGCATAGAGAGAGTTACAGTGCGGCAGGACTCTTGCGTTCACACAGGACGTTACGTTCAAACGTTTTCAATACGCGTTATAAAGTTGAACTGTTCTTAACTTGACGCGCCGTCTTAAAAACGTAACGCAACGTCCGACGCATGCGTACTCAGAGCAACTAATAAAAAACAGCGCAGACCTAACGCAAGAATGCGTAACGCCCCCCCGCCACCCCGCTCGTATGAAGTACTGTCTGTCATTGTTGGTAAAAAGGAGTATACGTGCGTACTCAGAACAACTAATAAAAAACAGTCTTTGTTTATCTATCTATCTATCTATCTATCTATCTGTCTATCTGTCTATCTGTCTGTCTATCTTTGTTTATCTATCTATCTATCTGTCTATCTGTCTGTCTGTCTGTCTATCTTTCTTTGTTCTATCTATCTATATCTATCTATCTATCTATCTATATTTGTTTGTTTGTTTTTCTATCTATCTATCTATCTATCTGTCTATCTGTCTGTCTGTCTATCTTTGTTTATCTATCTATCTATCTATCTGTCTGTGTCTGTCTGTGTGTCTGTCTATCTATCTTTGTTTGTTTTTGTATCTATCTATCTGTCTATCTGTCTATCTGTCTATCTGTCTGTCTGTCTGTGTATTCTTACAAGCTTTGTACTTAATAACATGCTTTTGGACAAGCTGCCATTTTGGACCATAGTTAAAAAAAAAATAAAGATTTTTCATTGGAAAAATGCCCCTGCAGCAGCGTTTCTGCCGAAACGATATTGCATTGCTTCATTGTATGTTTTGCGACACTTTCGTAGTGAAGTGTCCAGTGCGTAGCGCTAAAAGCGTGCTTAGTGTTATCTGAAACATGAATGATGAACATGAATTTGGCAACATTCTTTTACATTGCTGCTTGTACGTATCACCGCACTTTGGAAATTAAATGTCCAGTGAATGATGCTAGGAGGTTAATTCTGTATTGATGTTAACATATCACGTATACTATACCAATAGTGTTAACAAAAAGTAAACATGAGATATGCATTTGCGTATGCGTAACCACGCCATTTTCACTTGCTTCTACAAGCTGTTTTATTGTGACTCGTGTTTCAGAGTGCTCTGCATCAAGTGCAGTGCTGTACCAGGTGAGCTACCAAGCAAGTTTACCATATCAGAAAACCCATAAATATGGATTATGCAATACAAATGTCAAAACGCTAATTATTCACTATGCTAAAAGTGTCTTGAGGACATAACGTAGTATTATCTTTCTTAATCGATAATGTCACTAGTGTTCATGGAAACTGCAGTGAATTGTATATGTATACTTTAAATTCCGTGATATATAAATCTGGTAATCAAACAGTACTATGATAAATACTGGAATACTCTCGGATTCTATCGTTGATGGTGTCTCCTCAGGAATGTTATTTTTATGGGTTTTCTTGCCAAAGATATAGGTGACTTGGAATTTAAAGTCTGAACTTAAACTACTATTTGCCTTTGAGATTGCAGCATACAAATAAATATATTAGTTGTTTACAGAACCATACCCCTTAGATTGGCAGAGAATCACAACAGCAGACTCTCACATCCTTCTATGGATTAAGCAGTCCCAGTTTGATCATTAATCTTGTGTGTCTCTATTTATTTCTCTCTGGGCAGTAATGTTTGTGGCTCTGTTGGCATTTATAGTGTTCCCCAAACCAAGCATGCGTGGCCTCTTACGGTGCTTGGCACAAACCTGTCTGGCTGAGACACTGCAGTGACAGGTCTCTGACAGCAAGGCCTTCATCTGTTCATCACATGCTAGCTGGGCACCGAGTCTCAAAGCACCGTTTCATCATAAACATCTAAAGCACAGCTGTGAGAAGTTTAACGAATTGCTTCAGAACAACGTTTTCCCCAAGGACTATGCACTTCAGTAGAAATAACAAGGCTTTGAGTGTCTAAAAACACTTTGAACCGTAGCTGGACACGAGCAGTGGAGAGTGCCATGGCAAAACAGCATCCTCTTGGATCACTAGCTGAAATGCCAGTCGCGGTGTCAGATATTTAGCCTGACTCTGAATCCAGAAAAGTCTCCTTTCTGAATGTGGACAAGTACAGAGACTACTGAAGAACAAAGTAATATATAACCCTGGTGATCACTGTGGTCCACTCCAGTGGATCTTTTTAATCCGTGCAGTGAATTGTTGAGTTTACTCTTTTTCAACAAGCCTCGAGCATATGCAGAGAGCATGTGTGGAGGGTGAACCAGTTGCAGGGTAATCCTATGAAGTCCTATAAGCAGTGTGTTTCTTTGCATACCTTAGAGATGTTATATAAGAAACGTGCAGCATTAGTCCGAATAATTTTTTCCAGTCATAATAGCCATTGTACAATGTTCATGCTCATTCAAAACATGCCAGATTAATTACTTGTGCAGTCTGTTATTGGTGTTTAAACAGATGATTACATACCAGCGATCACATCATATTGATAAGTAAGCGACTCAAGCAAGTCTATATGCATAGATTGTTTTTCCATTGACATGGCAGCAAACGTAAAACAATAAAAACAACTAACCACCTGAATGCAGCAAAATGGGTTGAATTGGCCTATGCCAACTTTAAAAAAATTTGGAAGTTGGGACAATTAAAAAAAATGGATTGTGGTTGCATTTCAGTTCAAATGTGTATATAAATGTAATTTTAATATGAAATGTCATTACATATTTGGATGAATAGTTTTGTATGTGTGATCATGAACATCATCAAACCTCTAGCTTCCACTTTTTAATTTTTGAAATGAACTGGATATGAATTATAACCCTTCCCAGTTTGTTAATCCAATTTGGATTTAAGTGGTCCGATTAACTGTTGTCACGATTGACTGGGCGGCTTCAGTGATTTCGAATAGCAGGAACAGAAGAAGGTTGGTCTAGAGATTGCAACTCTCATTGTCTCAGCTGGAAACTCTGTCTATTGACAGCCAGGGCCGAGATAGCAACTCAGAACTGAACCAGCAATCAGTTTCTAATAGCCAAAACAGCCTGAAACATAATTAAGGACTGTGTATCTGAAGTGACAATGCTTTAGGAGCTTCTTAACATGTGACATATTCCTGCGGCTTCATATTTGTCTACTTTTTATGGTTTGTGGAACACTACTGTGTGTGTTCTGCCTGTCTCTTACAGTGGACAGCTCCATAAAACATTATCCTATCTGTTATAAGGAGGTCTATGTTATGTTTACAGATTGCTGTTGGCACACATCTATCCTTTACCTTGATAAAAGAGAGCACTGCTATGATAGAAACGCTGACAAGTTAAAATGCGTTTAGTTGCATGTTCATATTGACAATTAGATTTTTACAATTTCTTCCTCTCTGAAGCATTGTCGCCAAATTTACACACAATAAATGGGGCAATATTTTAGAGTTCTGTCAGGACCACTATCGTCAAAATGATAGATACTTAGCATAACGTTTGGTTTGGCGGTATGGTTCTGTTCTGGGAAAAAACCTCCCTGCCCATCCATGCAGCCTGTCATGAATGAGCAGGGAGAGCAGCAATAATAACCCCCCTAGGGTTAACAGAACAGAACAAGGCAGATATCATTAATGTACTTAATGATATTTAAGTGTAACACTTTATTCAAGATAAAGGAGAACCAGCTGATGCAATCTTGACTCACGTGACCTGCCAGAACTAACGCTAACGCTTAATTTTTGTGAAAAATGGACAAATCAGCCCAATCATGCTGGGATCATTTGCCTCAAAAAAGATGATTCTGCACTCTAAAAAATGCTGGGTTGTTTCAACCCAACTTTGGGTCAAATATGTACTAACCCAACTTTTGGGTTAAAAATGTAATGTAAAAATGTAACCCAACAGTTGGGTTAGTCCATATTTGACCCAAAGCTGGGTTGAAACAACCCAGCATTTTTTAGAGTGCAATACACAATACTTTACATTTTTATTCCTATTCATATTCTGAAGTTTTTTTTTTTTTTTTACAGAGGGGTTTGTTCATATGTCTGATTGCCTGATTTTACACATTTTTATTCTTTAACAAAATATGGTGTTGACAGTATTTTCTGTTTTATGGAGAGACATTCCCTTTATACAAAACCTTCAAATCTAATATGTCAACAAAATGAAACAACAATTTTGAATCTGGCTTGGAATCTGGAAATGTATGCAAATCTGCACATATTTAAATAGTTATTTATTAAACATAACATTTCAGAAAACTTGAAATACAAAAAAATGTTTGCACTTCTTAATGTAATCAATCAACTGGAGAAGTACGGTGATATCTATTAGTTACATTTTTACCCTATTCATGGGGTGTCTTGCCTTAAAATGAAAGAGAAAAACAATAATTTTGTTAACAGTTCTTTTTAAAACCCTGCAAAGTACATAAAAGGCTTTACTAATCTGAGACCAGCAGTGACATATGTGCTAAATGTGGTAGTTGTGAGCCAGCTGGGTCACGCAGACCTCCTTCAACTGGTCTGGGCTTTGTTCCAAATCTCATTTAGTCATGTTACAGCCATGAGAGTGCCATAAATTCAAATGAGAAGAGGGCGAGATGCACTAAAGTGATTTTATATAGGAATGCCACGATAGGTGTCGTATTCCTATAGGTAGAGAATCAGCTGATGCAAGCTTGACTCACGTGACCTGCCAGAACTAACGCTAACGCTTAATTTTTGTGAAAAATGGACAAATCAGCCCAATCATGCTGGGATCATTTGCCTCAAAAAAGATGATTCTGCACTCTAAAAAATGCTGGGTTGTTTCAACCCAACTTTGGGTCAAATATGTACTAACCCAACTTTTGGGTTAAAAATGTAATGTAAAAATGTAACCCAACAGTTGGGTTAGTCCATATTTGACCCAAAGTTGGGTTGAAACAACCCAGCATTTTTTAGTGTGTTTTATTTTACTCACCGTCATGTTGTTCTGCCCCTGTATGACTTAATTTCTTATGGGGAACACAAAAGAACATATTTTAAAGATGTCTCTGTTAATTGATTTATTTCTGTACAATAAAAGTTAATAGAGTCTTGGTGTTGTTTTGGACCATGTGAGAACATCTTTTGTGTGGGTTTTGCACTTCTCTACCATTTATGGTAGCATGAATAGTCAGTTATGCTTGCCTTTGCAAACACACCTAATAATCAATATATGGATGCTGATTAGACAGATTAGGATTTTAAGATGGATAATGAATAGTCTTTTAAATGGACATCTCTGTTTTAACAACGGCGCGTTTCATTTATTCACCATTGAGGAATGTCAGTAAGGGCAAACCTCTGGGCTGAATAATAAGCTCCAAATTATGCAATACTGTTCCTTTGTCTAATAAAAAGATGATCCATTGGTTCAGTGTTCATGGTTCACAGTTGTGCCTTTAATCATTCTAAATCCTTAGATGCAGTTTTGTAATAGACTATTGCATACATTTAGGTAGGTGTAAACTCTTGTAAGCTCAACATTGTGTCCCTGTGTATCTCAAACACAAAATGTTTAAATAGAAGGATTCCAATTATTCATGTGGTTGACAACATCATAAACAGAAGCATGAGCTTGATCTAATACAGTGGAAGTGGACCGAATAGAATGTCCGAATCCATAGTATTCATAAAACAGTAGATGAAAAGTACCTAGATAACCTGATACTTACATTGAGATTTTGAAGTGTGTATGCAGTGGATTCTTTACTATTCATATGAGGCCACAGACAAGGCGTTATGAATTGCAGATACACCTGATGCTGTAGGACACATGACAATGCCGTTATGGCGGATGTATCGTAGTATATCTGGATTTCATTCAAACTACACGCATTCACCTATAATTTTTAAAGGTTGCCAAGTACTACATTTAAGGAGTGAATTTACAAGACAGAATGCGTTTTTAGGTTAATTTCCATGACTGTTCCAAAATCTATGAGCTGAGCATTCACAATAAATGAATTAGACTAAAATCTTCTTGGAACTCTCTTTGTGCCTGTAAAATGCTTTGTAGGCAGCTTACTGGGTTTTGGAACAGAGCCACTGACTCTGCTTAAATTTGTCAAATCACAATTTATGGCAAATGTAAAGTTCAGCTTTAATTTAAGAAAGACCTTTTCACTTACCCCATATGCAATATTGTGTCTTACAGCCATCTTTAGGTCCATCCATACTTAATCAGTTTAAGTATGTTAAAATTAGCCGGTTCTTGAGTGTGGAGAGGACAGGGGCGTATTTAACATTCTGGGTGACGATATTGAAGGTTATTAGAGCTGCTTTTAGTATAAGTGCCCTTACATGAAAGCTCGACCTCCTCGTTGCTATTGGGCAGCACACTGTGCTTTCCTATTGCCCGTAGGTGCAAGTCATGCTTAATGCAGGCAGTAATGGAGGCCAGTGTGAGTAATATGATGATGGATGAGGAGGCGGTTGGTTACCCCTCTGCTCTGATGTTTCCCCTAGATTCTCACACTATTACAAAACCTGGCCATCTGATTGGTTGGCGAATATTGGATACACCACAATGTCATTACTTTTGACAAGAAAACAAATCTTTCTGTTCATTGAGGATCAACTCGGCTATCAATTAGGCTTTTAGACGAAGGTCATCCGAGCTAAGATTCCATTCGGATGGATGCAGTATGTTGACCGTTCACTATAGGCTGATGTAAGTACTGAATTAATGCATTACTGGGTTGGTAATTGTTTTTACGTGTGCTTTTGCATGTGATGTGCTTTATACATATCTGTTTATAGGTTTGCGGTGATGCATATTTCTAGTCATTGAAGGTCGTATTTCCAACCCGCGTGCCTACAGTACATCCGCACCCCCTCTGCTTTTATCAGTTCTGCATCTGCAGCTGCTGTTGCATTCTTCATTTTATATCCGGACATCCTTATTAACCCTCCTCTGCTCATTTTCATTATTCAAGGTCCCCTGAAATGCTTAGAAACACGCAGCGTTACTCTATGTGTTGACGTCATTTTAACTGAAACAGGAAGACAGGGCGGGACACATCAAGCAGCCCCGCCCCTTTTTAAAATAGCCAATAGCGTTCGTTTATATCACAGCTTGGGCTAGAGCCGTTCAGAGCCGTTGAGCTTCGTAAAGCCACGTTTGATGCCAGCTGCCAGCCACAATCTCATCCATATTGCTATAAAATATAGCATTCTGTGTAGAATTCAAATATACATTTTGTGGTCAGCGCCGACTCGCGCATGTGATCCCCTCTGTGCTATCGTGTCTCTGGACCGGAGCAGAGTGTGTGTGCGCTGCGGTGGTTAGCGGGACACAGCGCGAAACCAGTATAGTGTAGGGGGCGGGCGCTTCGGATTCTAGAGAGCATTTGATTGGACAGAAAGTTTGACGAGAAGCTGAAGTACGATGTGACGTAAAAAAAAATCGCTGAGCCGTTTTGGCGGAAGTGATGAACTGCAAGCTTTGAATGCTTATATCGTCTAAATGCGAATTTTGTCACGTTCAGGGAACGTTTAAGGGGAAATAAGTGGAGAAGTGGCATGCAGTGACCTTGCTAGATGGTTTTGTGGTGGATCTGTTGTAATGTCAACATTTCATGTTGTGTGAAATACGTTCTGCCTTGTATTTCAATGTAATAGGCCACATGTAAATCATCTTCAATGAATGTAACGCACACAATGGGCAGACAGAAGGAAGACAGAATGGAATTCATGTTAAAGTATTACATCACATAATAATCTGAAAGACAGTTCTGTCATCATTTACTCACCCTTATGTCATTCCAAACCCTTTATTTCTTCCAGAGTTTCCAAAGGTCAATAAAATAATGACAGAGGTTTCCTGTGGGTGAACTGCCCCTTTGAAGTTTTGCTCTTCAGTGAAGCGTGTAAACAGCTTTAAAAACTTCCACAGTAAGTATAAGTCACCTTCATCGAACCTGTTTTAGTCAATTGAGAATACAGTGACAAAGGTTGCATGCTTAAAGATGAATAATCATTAACAGAGGGGTTAAGGGAAATCTTTACTTGCATATTATACTGGCTAAGTAGTGCAATTCAAATTTCACAACAAGCCCGGGCATCCACGTGATGACCTGAAATCTGTGTTTACACTGTAATGAGTTACCACAGCAACAGCGCTCTGCCAGATTTACCGTTGAGCGCTTAGAGAGCACCATAAACAAACAATCCAGCTCTGACTGGCTCAACAGCTGCCATGTTGTGTTTCTAGACGATTACCCCGACTGGCCATTTCTTCAGCATACAGTAGACAAATGTGAAACCCAAACCACAGGCTTCTCTGTGACTTCATACCGGCTATCTGATCTGTTTGTGTTTTTGGTTTTAAAGTGTGCGCGCGTGTATTTGACCCAGATATTCCAAGGACACAGTTGCTCTGCAAGCTCCCATCTGACTTCCTTGTCCTGCCAGGCCTGTCGTGGATCTCTCGGTGGGCTGTCTGTACCGTGACCTCCTCCCCCATTGAATAAAACGGGAATGGGAGGGGAGGCAAACTCTGTGGAGCTTGATCACGTCCACTTAAGCTCTGCAACAGGACACAACAGGAAATCGATATAATTACACAAAAGCTAAGCATGTTGGGGAATGGGGAGGTTGTTCAGGAGAAAGGTGACTGTAGGAATGAAAAGAATAGGAAGAACTGAAAAGAATGAGGAAAATTTCACCCAGTGGAAAAACAAGAAAAGCAAACCATCCTTCAAACTGATCTGTTAACCTTTGGGGCTTGATTTTATTAAATGTAACAAAGCAGACTCACACACTGGCCTCCTCTGGGGATGTAAGATTGGAAAACTAAAGCTTAGACAAAGACATGCGGATTCGGTCTACTCCGATGTGCTTTCACATGCCTATGTGCATTAGTTTAGTGAGTTAGACTGTAGGGTCAACTTGGTAGTGGACTACATCTTCTTTAAAGTTACTGCTGAGAATCATGACTGATTATCCTGGCATCCCATGATTTTCGGTCAAAGATTGTGGCTTCTTTTATGTAGTCATTGGAGAGTCAAAGGAACTCATTGCTTTAGATCCGATCCAAAACTTTCCTTCTAATTCACTCTGTTACAGTTTATGTTCGCATGGTGCTCCTGTTCTTTTTTTGGTAAGCTTCAAGTGACTAGGAATAGGAGGACAAGATCAAAGATAGATGCCCTACCAAAATCTTCTCCAAAATCTTGCCTTTAGCAAATTGGTATAAGGCTGAGATTTGCCCACTATTACATGATATGATGATACATGTTGTGATACATTAGTCACAATTTATCACCATGCATCATGGTATAATTATTTAAGCGCAGCTGAAACTGTGCCAAACTTGTGAGAGACAGAAATTAATCTTGGATGGTTCTCGGCACAATATGCTGCCTCAAATTTTCACACTGCTTAATGCTGGTTTATCATCTGTTAAACCTGTACTTTTAACCTTGGTTATGCAACATTTCACACTTGTAATATTGAATGTATAAAGTGTGAAACAATGTTAGAATGCAACAGGGGTTTAAGATTTAACCGCTAACTGTTGTACGTGTGTTCACGAGCGAGTGGCGTTCCAGCAGATGACGTAGGCGAACGCAGAAGTGAAGAATGCTGAAGTGCAGAGGAGAGAGCAAAACAAAACACCGGTAGCGAATTAGAAGTTTAAAACAAGGATTTGTGAAGAGAAATGTTGTAGGATTTCGTTATAAACCTAAAGGAGACTGGTTTTCTTTTGCTTTAAAGGGGTCATCGTATGCCAGTATTGTCCCTTGGGCTCTGCTGGACTCCACGTGGCTTTCAGTACTATCCTTCTAAGCTCTCCATTATACTGTATGTTATATGAGCAGTCATAAGAATAAGTGCTTCAAGCAGCTCTCATGGTTGAACCAAAGTGTGTGAGATAATGAGGGCAGTTGTGCGCCGCTCTCATCCTTAATTCAGCATGTGCTGCTGTGTCTGTGCTGAGCAATGGTGCTCCTGATGTAGATGACTCAGCTTCCCGCTGTTTCATTACTTTGTAGCCGCACTGTGCCCCTGAGTGGAAACAGTCAATGTTTCCGTAGGTGCCTGTGGGTCAGTTTGGGACAGTGTCCCACTGCAGAATCCCTAAGGAAATGCTGCTTCACATTGGACCTCATTGAAAACTGTATCTGTGAATCATTCATGATACCATTCTTAAGAAAAAAATGTGATTTATGAACAGTTTACACATTTTTTTAATGCTTGTGTTTCATGAATGAAGAATCAGCCACATTCATACGCTTTCAAAATTTGCAGGACCAGGTTTAAAGCAAGTGCATTGTCCATTGAGAATGTTCTTTGCAGCTGAATGTGCAAAGAGTGAACCCAAGAGGTCACCTCCATTCCAAGCAACTTGCTATTGGCAAATTTTACTTGTCACCAATTGATAATCTGACACGAAACTTGCAGGAAATCCTGTCTATTCATATAATTTAGATTTCATTTCAGTGAACTTGATTCAAGCTAATTTGCATATGAAATTAAATGCATCAAAAAAGAGAGACTCATTCACAAATTGTCTATTTATTGTCAATTATTTATTTGTCTCTTTCTCGCTCAACACAAGTTGAATTGGTGTTTTTTAGCATCCTTGTTAGCACCCGCCTCCCATGCTAGAATCGCTGATTACAATCCCACTCAGAGCGAGTGAGGGGAGTAGAACTGGAGGGGTTACATTGGTGTGGTGACCCGGATGGGAGTGCGGTTGGACACCTGTGCCAGTGTAACGGAGGCCAGTTTCTAAGAGCTGCACAGCTAAACCTCACTCCCCTGATCCCAAGAGGGGCACTAGCGACTGACGCTAGAAGGTGTGGTTTTTAGCTTCCTTGTTAGCGCACCCACCTCCCATCCCGGAAATGCCAGTTCGAATTCAAATTCTTGACTCCACTTGTTTGGGTCACATTCCACTTGATTCCTTCTTACTTCATCGCTCTCTTGTGTGCAAATATACTGCAATATAAACAGGAAAATCTTTAAACAGGAACACATTTATATTCTGTCATACTACTCTGCCCTAGTAGATAGTAGGTCATTCAGGGGATGAATGCTATCCTGGAGAATTACTGGCATGGAGACTATTTTTAACTGCGCGTAAAACAATTGATTGGTTTGGTGATGCATTAAGTTTAAGCCCCACGTGACCGTACAGTGAACCGTAACTGGAAATGAAAGCAGGTTTTGTAATTACAAGCATGAGGTTAAGTTGTTTGTTGCCTTGGTTATTAGGGGGTTAAGGCATGATTGTGTGTGTTGTTTGTCAACCGAGTCTTCTGGGAAAACAGCCTGTTTGATGGGGGAGTTTGTGCTGTGGATCAGCCTGTCAGCCTTGGCTGTTGAGCAGGAGATTTGCAGCCCTGCTTCAGCTATGTGCTGTCAAAATGATACGGGCATTCCCACTACCACTGATGGATGAATAAACACACACGTTTGCATGCTTATTCCATTTAATCTACCAGACCGTTTTACCGTGAGTAATTTTGGCATGGCATATAGTATTTATCATTTAAAGTATCTAATCGTCTGTAAACATTTTTTTATAGCACATCCCTAATTTGAATGTCTTCGTTATGATACAAGGTTAATTTCACTGTCAAAGTGCATGCATGCTTAAGCTCCTGTAAATAGAAGTACTAACACTTAAACATGCACAGATTTGGACTTCTCGACTAGTTGTTCCATAAGTCAATGCTTTGAGGTTAGGTTGACTAGTTGTCAAAAGTGACTTCTCTGTGTGTTTTATTTGGCATTCACTGGCTGACCAGTTGACTAATGTTGTGGACAACTATAAAAAAATAAGTAGCTGTGCCAGCTCTTGTGCACACAAACACAGAATTTGCAGTGCATGATTCTATGTGCCACAAAGGAAATAAGGAAAACCATGACACGCTCATTAATGGCCCTAAGTTAATTCTCAGAGGGGTTTAGTAGGCAGAACAGAGTGTGTGAGGGTCACCCTGGTGTAAACCATCACATCAAGTTTCCTTGGCAACTGATAAACCACTAGACTGTTGCAATATACTGCGACCTGCATTCTGAAACTGCGGAAATGTGTAACGTTTTAATAAAAAATGTTGAGTTATAATATGTGGGTCATCTGAGGAGTGCAATGGAACTTTGCATAGTGGCTAAGGCACAGTGGCTAAACCAATGAGTCTGTTTACATGAACAACAAATGCTAAGAACAGGTCATGTGAAATAATGGTAGCAGAGCAAACATCGGTACATTTACTGAAAAAAGGCTGAAACTACAGATGTAGTCTGTGCAGTAATACAAGTACATACAAACTATAAAGTTATTCACAAAGACAACCTCTTCCTCGGACAGAAGTTTTCTTTTTGGATTGGAGACAAAATGACCATTGACAAACTGATCCAGTTTTAAAACTGCAAATCAGCAGTAGGTTACTATAACCCAGAAGGCTTGGTAGTTTGTGAAGAGGTGCATCATTTCTGAAAAATGCACCAATCTGTTTGGGGCGTTTTATATCTCAACCGACACCAGTTAATACCCCCTGTATACCATATATGTTTACACTTTATATTATTCAGTTCTGTTTACATTCCGTTGCACTCACCTAATCATAGCGTGCAATATCATGTCTATTGTGCAATATTCCTGTGCAATAACTGTCTACCCACTGGAGCCTTTAGAATGCAAACAATGCAACACGTACATCTTTTCTGTTACGTGCCGACTGTGCAATAATGTGTGCAATACAATATTTCATAAGGCTTAAATTGCCATGTTTACACTGTTTTTGTGTGTGTGTGTCTGTTGCTTGTCTTTGTATTGTATTGTTAATGGCATACACATTATCGTTGACTGTATTGCAGATAAGGCTTAATTTTGCACTATCGCCTTGTTTGTATTGGTTTTGTGTATTGCTTGTCTTTGTATTGTATTGTTAATAACATACTCTTTTAGTGTTGTCACGGTACCAAAATTTCAGTATTCGGTACCAATACCAGTGAAAATCCACGGTTCTCTGTACCAATTTCGGTACTAAAGCAAAGCACATAAACATGCTAATTAAAAAATTTGATTATACTTTCATTTAATCCAAACTGTGTACATATTTATTTTTAAAGGGCTTTTGAAAACCTAGAGTTATTCAGCTAAGAATAACAACTAAGTTAGCTAAAAAAAAAGAAAAAAAGAACTACTTTTCTGACTGATATGACACAAACAATGTTAACCATTTGTACATTCTCTAACACGCATATTTTAGATTCACAATTCATTTAAAAGCCTCTGGTGTGTAAAAATAGTAAATATCATCATGTCCTCCTGTTTTTTTTTTACCCTAATAAAAGTTATAGGAGCATTAAATAGTTAATAAATAAACTTCATTCTAATGCTCATTATATTAGCGTTAGCCTCGCTTATGCTAACGATTAACTACTCTAATAACAGCGTTCATTTCAATCCGACATTCAAATTAAAATATTGAATAATA
>NW_015547668.1:952928-953240 GCF_001515605.1 Sinocyclocheilus anshuiensis | reverse complement strand
ACTTGCACTCTATTTGTGGCGGCATATATATGCAAATTCATTCTCTGCCAGCAGGAGGCACTTGTAGAGCGGGAGAGATAGAGGTTTCCCCAGTAACGGCTGTAATCAAATGAGCGCTGCGCTCACAAACGCTGCTCAGGCATAACAGGCAAGATGAAATGAAAATGACATCCATAATTATCTGAAGACAGTCGGTTTCCTTCAGAAATACAGTGATATAAAAACACCCGCACTGGGTTTCGACTTTGACACGTGCAGTGCTCATGTTTATTCAACGAAGTCAAAGCCTTTTGGAAAATCTATTTGTGGCAG
>NW_015547668.1:951238-952742 GCF_001515605.1 Sinocyclocheilus anshuiensis | reverse complement strand
CGGGCCGCCACAAATAAATCAATGTATGGGAAACACAAGATCTAAATATTAAAAATTAAAATGAAACTTACCTGCTTGCATCAAGAACTGGGTTGACCGGGTACTCTCGGTACCACCGGTACATAAAAAAACCTGGTACCGTAATGTTTGCATTTTTTTAGTACCGACTTGGTACCGAAGTACCGGGTCTTTTGACAACACTATACTCTTTATTGCTGTCTGTATTGCAGACGTAGATGTTCCGATGTTTTGCACTAAGTTACATGTGACTGCACTGTTAGGATTGCTCGAATATCGCTACACTTGTATAGTGACAATAAAAAATCTTGAATTTCTGCTGTCAGTGAATCTTAACCCAGCAGTGGGTTACACAAAACACTACCAAACACTCTGAAAATAACTCCTCAAAATTACCCAACAGGCTAAACCCAGGGTGAAAAAAACCCCAGCCAGTTTTAGAGGGTAGTCAAATGACTTGGAACTGTTCTGTAGTTCATGAGGATTGCAATGGACCACTCTTCTCCACTGCTTCATATCCTCAAAGTGATTCACGTTTCAAGTGCTGCACTGACAAATGGATTTTTCTCGATAGCTCTGCAGTCTTGATTGGTATTTTTTTCCATCTAAAAGAGGAACAAAAGGAAAAAATGAAGGTAGGAGTAAAAAGAGAAAAAAAACAAGTAAATCTATAGCCAGGATCAGTGCTTCTGACAGAATCCCTCAGTGCCCGAATCACCGGTTCACCAGGGTATCCTCGAGGATTCCCTCTTATTACCCAGTACGCAATAGGGAGAGAGACTTAAATGGTAAGAGACTATGCGGTTTAAAAGGATTCTCATTTTTCTTTCACAGAAAACAGACACGTGCACACAAAAGATTTGTTTCACTGGCAAATTGCTGCGGCGGGTGAGCCTGCGGCGACTCCACAAAGGCATGTAAATCTAGACTGAAGTGCTCCAGGCGCAGCTCGAAAGAAATCATGAACATTCAGGGCAAGCTGCTTTCAGGTGGGCAAGGAGCGAAGAGACGGCATTCACAGCGCATATGACCTCACACTTTTCCCAGTCACCATGGAGTTGCTGTGGAAACGCGGCGCTTTTTCAGGAAGTTCCAATTCAGCCTGCTGAAATGCACCCACTCTCCCTTCATTTATGTGTGATCTGTGAAATATTACAGCCAGCTGGTTGGCACTAACACCTTACGTTAAGAGCATTGGCAGTTAGCCTCTCAGGTTGTTGTCAAGGTGTACTCTAACATGCAGCTGTAGTGTTAGTCCCAGACTAATGCGGTCTTGTATTGACTCACTCATCAAGCCCATATCAAATTTCTTTTCAGAGTGATTTGATTGTGTAGCCTTGCATCAATACATACAGCACTGTGGTTCAGTGAATCTTTCTCTATAAAAATACCTATAGTGTGGATCAAGTGCTCTTCAAAAAGGACTTCAACAAAAAAAGTTGTCTAAGTGAAACATTCTTCCATAAAAAAATTAATGAATCAACTC
>NW_015547668.1:942747-950873 GCF_001515605.1 Sinocyclocheilus anshuiensis | reverse complement strand
CGGGCCGCCACAAATAAATCAATGTATGGGAAACACAAGATCTAAATATTAAAAATTAAAATGAAACTTACCTGCTTGCATCAAGAACTGGGTTGACCGGGTACTCTCGGTACCACCGGTACATAAAAAAACCTGGTACCGTAATGTTTGCATTTTTTTAGTACCGACTTGGTACCGAAGTACCGGGTCTTTTGACAACACTATACTCTTTATTGCTGTCTGTATTGCAGACGTAGATGTTCCGATGTTTTGCACTAAGTTACATGTGACTGCACTGTTAGGATTGCTCGAATATCGCTACACTTGTATAGTGACAATAAAAAATCTTGAATTTCTGCTGTCAGTGAATCTTAACCCAGCAGTGGGTTACACAAAACACTACCAAACACTCTGAAAATAACTCCTCAAAATTACCCAACAGGCTAAACCCAGGGTGAAAAAAACCCCAGCCAGTTTTAGAGGGTAGTCAAATGATTTGGAACTGTTCTGTAGTTCATGAGGATTGCAATGGACCACTCTTCTCCACTGCTTCATATCCTCAAAGTGATTCACGTTTCAAGTGCTGCACTGACAAATGGATTTTTCTCGATAGCTCTGCAGTCTTGATTGGTATTTTTTTCCATCTAAAAGAGGAACAAAAGGAAAAAATGAAGGTAGGAGTAAAAAGAGAAAAACAACAAGTAAATCTATAGCCAGGATCAGTGCTTCTGACAGAATCCCTCAGTGCCCGAATCTCCGGTTCACCAGGGTATCCTCGAGGATTCCCTCTTATTACCCAGTACGCAATAGGGAGAGAGACTTAAAAGGTAAGAGACTATGCGGTTTAAAAGGATTCTCATTTTTCTTTCACAGAAAACAGACACGTGCACACAAAAGATTTGTTTCACTGGCAAATTGCTGCGGCGGGTGAGCCTGCGGCGACTCCACAAAGGCATGTAAATCTAGACTGAAGTGCTCCAGGCGCAGCTCGAAAGAAATCATGAACATTCAGGGCAAGCTGCTTTCAGGTGGGCAAGGAGCGAAGAGACGGCATTCACAGCGCATATGACCTCACACTTTTCCCAGTCACCATGGAGTTGCTGTGGAAACGCGGCGCTTTTTCAGGAAGTTCCAATTCAGCCTGCTGAAATACACCCACTCTCCCTTCATTTGTGTGATCTGTGAAATATTACAGCCAGCTGGTTGGCACTAACACCTTACGTTAAGAGCATTGGCAGTTAGCCTCTCAGGTTGTTGTCAAGGTGTACTCTAACATGCAGCTGTAGTGTTAGTCCCAGACTAATGCGGTCTTGTATTGACTCACTCATCAAGCCCATATCAAATTTCTTTTCAGAGTGATTTGATTGTGTAGCCTTGCATCAATACATACAGCACTGTGGTTCAGTGAATCTTTCTCTATAAAAATACCTATAGTGTGGATCAAGTGCTCTTCAAAAAGGACTTCAACAAAAAAAGTTGTCTAAGTGAAACATTCTTCCATAAAAAAATTAATGAATCAACTCTTAGGGAAAGAAAATAGCATCTGTAACCAAGAATTAATCAAGATCTAGATTTTTCAAGCATGTGGTTTGTAAAGGAGTCAGGAGGTACTAGGTAAAAACAGATGTCTTGCTGTCACTTAGAATAAATGTTTGTTGAAGACAAAAACAAGTTTCTATGGGATTTTTTTTTTTGCTTGTTCCCTTTTTTCCACAAGAAGTTGCATAACATTATTGCTCAGCCAATGGAGTATCTGATCTTTGTGGGTAATTCTCAAGTGAAAAAAGTGGGTTGGCTTCTCTGTCAAGGCCAGATTGCGAAGAACTATCCAGTGACCAGTAATATAATCAGAGCTTTCTGCAGTGCAGGACTAATAACAGACTCTAACGGTGTCATAAAAAGACCTCAGGGGGCAACTGTCTAATTACCTGTTTAGCATACGGCAGAGCCGCTCTTTGCTGTCAGACGGTTTACCGGTACTCTCATCTCTCCGCCATCTGCCTTTGTCCGCTCTTTCTTTTGTATGTCTGTCTGTCTGTCTCACCTCCACACACCTACACCATCAGCATTTCTCCTAATATTCACTGTGGGTTCCTTTCCACGTGACCTGCTTTGTGAAGGTGTGAAAGTTGCAGAGGGAGCAAGACTTCCTGGCAACCGAACAATATTATTTTTTTTTTTGTTTTTCCCAGCAAAAGGGCTATAATCAGAGCTTTCTGCAGGGCAGGGCTAATAACAGACTCTAACGGTGTCATAAAAAGACCTCTCCTCCACTAGAAAACTCAACTAATTGACCATTCACACTCCTTATGGGGCTTGTTTTCACAAGCTGAGATTAAGTGGTCACAGATACACAAACCTGTACATATTGGGTTGTGGGAAATTCAGAATTTAGGATTTTGGTTCCCACAATTCATGATTTGTAATGTGAATTAAATGAATGAAGAAAACCAAAGTAATTGATCTTTGTTTCTTCATGGGCAGCCAGTTTAAGAGATTACCTACCTCACTGTTATTGAGCCTGCTGAGTGGGTATGTTGGGTTTCTCTGCTATTGGCTGGGGGTATTGAACTCTGGGTCTATATATCTCTGTCATTCTTACAGAATACAGTATATGTTTTTTTTTTCAGATATCCTAGTATATAAACTGACTTGGACTGTACATTCATGGACTGATAGTTCATCCATATTATTGACAGACTTCTGCCCATTTTACAGCCACTGGGGTGCACCAGTCCATCTGGAAATAAAGTTGCTATAACTGCTTTTTATTTGAATTTTCAAGTTGGTCTTCTAGTGTAGAATAAAGTATTTCTGATAAAACCCTTTTAAATGGCACATAAAATCAAAACAAAAACTGTGGCTTTACATGTTGGTCAGATAGATCGTTCTTGTTTAAAAGTAGGTGGTTCTCAAACAGATTCTTGATGTTTTGGCAGTCTGTCCCACATTGCACCACGTTACACCTACGTTGCCTGTTTGGGATAAAAGCACAGGCTGTTCAGTATGTTACACTGTCTTGAGCAGAGGTGTCCAAACTTGTTCCTGGAGGGCCACATTCATGCAAAGTTTAGCATCAGTAATTCAAATCAGTAAAAGTTTGTAGTAATCAAGACTTACTAGGTTCAGGTATGTTTAATTACAGTTGGACCTAAGTGCTGCTGGAAAATGATATTCCATGAGCAAAATTGGACAACCATGTCTTGAGGCACTATTTCGGGGGTGTACAGTCCTGCTTCTGGAGGGCCATTTTCATGCAGAGTTTAGTTTCAACACACCTACCTAGAAGTATCTAGTGCAGGGCTGAGCAACTTCAGTCCAGGAGGGCCACTGTCCTGCAGAGTTTAGCTCCAACTAGAGATGCACCGATTGCAATTTTCTTGGCCGATTCCGATACTGTTACACAACATGCGTTCTCTTTCTCAACTATTTAACGTTCCAAAACTGACTGTGTTTAACTGGATACTCGCCAAGATGGGCATTTTGACATAATTTTGTATGTATTTTAACCTTTTAGTGCAGTTAGCCACTCATTTTGGTATTTGTGGCTCACAAGCTGTTTGAGACTGAGCGCGGATTGTGCACTCCACTAATATAGATCAGTGGTGGTGCGCTATAATGACAATATAATAGTATAATGGCTATAATGCGCAATACAAGCACTATTTAACCGGAGCAAATGAGACGTGTGTGAGAGAGAAGGGGTTGTCGGAGAGATGAAAGTGAAAATGCGTGGCTGATGTTATTGCCTGTGCCGCTGGTAACAAAACGGATTGGCTCGAAATCGGAAAGAAGTGAGACTGACTGACCGATCACCGATCCGGGCCGATCATGAGGAAAATCAGCCGATTCCGATCCCTGGCCGAACGATCGGTGCATCTCTAGCTCCAACCCTAATCAAACACACCTGCCTGTAGCTTTCGAGTGATCTTGAAAACATTGATTAGCTTGTTCAGGTGTGTTTGATGAGGATTGGAGCTAAACTCTGCAGGACAGTGGCCCTCCAGGACCGAAGTTGCCCAGCCCTGATCTAGTGATTCTGAAGACCTTGATTAGCTGGTTCAGTTGTGTTTAATTAGGGTTGGCGCTAAACTGCTGGTAGGTGGCCCTTCAGAATATGACACCCGTCTTTTCACAATTCATGCTTTAAATGCATTTTCCCCCCCGTGATAATTTGTATACATTTTCTGGAGATTTTGGCTTTTCAGAAAACCTACATTTGATACAAACAGTAAATATTCAGGTACACAAGGTGACATTGACACAAATTAAAAACAAGGCTGTGGCTGTGAGGGACTGAAGTGTTCAAATTAAACATGGCATCTACTCTGACAAAGGTCTGCTGGTTGCCTCAGTTACCCAGTTTTGTCCTTGGCAGAGGTTGTGCACCTGATGTAAGTCTAGAATAGAGGAATCGAATGCGTACGTGTGCATGACTGAGTACACATTCTCATAGAGAGAGGGTTTGCCATATCTCTTTACTTCACTCGTGTGTTCCTCCAAGCACACTAATACGGCTCATTAGGAGGGATTCCTTTCATTTTCAATTCAGCACAAGAGCTCACGTCTTCCCCTCACGACTCCAGTCACAATTTTTCTGCTCCTGGCTGAGCTGCCCTCCTCTAACCCTCCCTCACACACTCACATGGAATGCATTGTATAAGAGTCTGATTCATGCACTTGGCAGAGGTTGTGCACCTGATGTAAGTCTAGAATAGAGGAATCGAATGCGTACGTGTGCATGACTGAGTACACATTCTCATAGAGAGAGGGTTTGCCATATCTCTTTACTTCACTCGTGTGTTCCTCCAAGCACACTAATACAGCTCATTAGGAGGGATTCCTTTCATTTTCAATTCAGCACAAGAGCTCACGTCTTCCCCTCACGACTCCAGTTACAATTTTTCTGCTCCTGGCTGAGCTGCCCTCCTCTAACCCTCCCTCACACACTCACATGGAATGTATTGTATAAGAGTCTGATTCATGCAAGACAGTGCCACATCTTTATCCACTCAATGTAACCTATTCTCCAGACATCCCCTGCTCTCCTCAATGCTCTCCCCTTTCATGTCCCTTTGGGTCACTCAATGAGTAGTAAGACCACGCTAAATGCTCATATGTGTGTTTGTGGATTCAAGAGATCATGTTCTCTGTGTTTCCCAAGCCAGTTATGGGATACAGAGCCTAAGTCCCAGTTTCTCATGGTGCACATGATATGCAGTTGCGGTCTTGTGAAATTTTGATTGCCATTGTGTGCAAAGTTAATGGGCCTGTAGAGTG
Source organism: Sinocyclocheilus anshuiensis (assembly GCF_001515605.1). Classification (NCBI taxonomy): domain Eukaryota; kingdom Metazoa; phylum Chordata; class Actinopteri; order Cypriniformes; family Cyprinidae; genus Sinocyclocheilus; species Sinocyclocheilus anshuiensis. The sequence continues at coordinate 945,614 of NW_015547668.1, read as the reverse complement.
TCACATTTGTAATTTTAGCTTTTGGGAACATGCTATGCACACTTTTGACAAACCCATGCTGCTGCTGGCTTCACAGCAGAGGACGTCTTGATCAGTGTGTTCTCAAAGATGACCAAAAAGGTTATGAAGAGTCAGCAAGAAGTGGGTGGCTGCTAGGGTTTTGCTAACTGGCCCATGTGTCATATATTCTGGTCCAAGATAAAGGCTCAGGCCCATTCTTTTAGACATTTCATCCATTTTATCGCCCACCAGGACTATGTCCAAACACCTATGGCAGTGTTTCCCAACCCTGTTCCTAGAGGCACACCAGCAGAACTCTTTGAGCTCTTTCTAATAAAACACACCTGATTCAACTAGTCAGCTCATTAGTAGACTCCAATATGGGACAGGGCAATTTTGGCCCTCAACATCCACTTTCCTGCAGAGGTTTGCTTTCCAGTAATCCTAAATACCATGATTAGCTTGTTTAGGTGTGTTTGATTAGGGTTGGAGTTATAAGCTCTGCAGAAAAATGGATCTCAGTGGCCAGAGTTGCCCACCCCTTCTCCAAGACCTGAAATGCATTGATCCTTTAAGGCAGGGGTGGCCAACGTTGGTTCTGGAGAGCCGCAGTCCCGCAGAGTTTTGCTCCAACCTTGATTAAAAACTTGCCTGCCTATAGCTTTTTAGTAACCCTTAAACCTTTATTAGCTTGTTCATGTGTGTTTGAGTAGGAATGAAAGGGTTTAGGGTTCGAGAGAAACTCTGCAGGACTGTGGCTCTCCAGGTCTGACGTTGACCACTCCTGATTTAAGGGAAGATATCCAAGTGTGTACTGTTGGTGTGCCTCTGGGAACAGATTTTGGAAACACTGACTTGTTGGGGAATTCACATTGACCGTAATTAGAGGTGACAAATCAACTAGAAGTCATTCCGGCCATATGAGAGGTTTGACTTGTTAATATCTAGATATTTAAATGTCTTTAAAGTGAAATACACTTTAGAGACAAGCCACGGACGACCAGATTTGGGCACAAACAGTTCAGGACATTTCTGCACCAAGTTTCTAACTTAAAGTTAGAGGTTTGTTCAAATCCCTTACACAGTATGTCCTAATGGTGATGCTTGTCATAGAAACCACTGCTAAGGAAAGGGTCAGAAAATAACCTAATGTCTAGGAGGGCCTCTCATCATTCCAACAAAGCATACCTGCACACTGACCCCCTCTCATTATTACATTTAGACTCAAGCTGTGAAAGCTGCTTTTATCCCTCATTCACACTGATGCAGAAGGCAGCAGGCATTGATTTTTTGCACTCTTTGTTCCAGCAGCTGTCTACAGCGAGATTGCTTTGGATGTGAGAGAAGTCTTTCCTCCAAACGCACACACCAGTAGCCAAAGTCTTAAGCCATATGATGAACCTTTTGGACGTGACATTTGCAGTCAAAATGTAACTTTCCAGAAAAAATACTAATTACCAGTATATTGATCAATTGTGTCTATAATCTGATTTAAGACCTGCAGAAAGAGACTGGACATCTGAAAAAATATAGTCCGGTTTTGATTTGGGAAGTTGAACTAAGGCCTGTTTCACACTGCATGCAGAAGTAGCATGAAGGAAGCATTTAAGCAACGCACGTTTATTTCGGCCATATTAATGCCCATATTAAAGGTTACATATTTCACACTGCTCACTTAGTGCAGTGCTGCGTAGCAGAAGTGTTCTGTATGTATCTTTTTCTGTCACTGAGGCTTTTTGTGCAGTACATACTGCAGCATGCTCAACTTGGTATGGTTAAAATGTAGTATAAACCTAGTCATCAATATTTTTGCAATATAGGCAACATGAACATAAAATAATGGGATGAACTACTTGATATGGACTTGATACAAGTTTAACATACAGTAACACAAATAAATGCAGTAATTGCAGAAAAAAACTCCGTTATTCAGTAATAGTTATTCAACTTACATGTTAAATTTTGTTTGTATGAGATTAACTTAACCTAACGTTAAATGTGTATAAATAAGTTATATATATATATATAGTTTGTCTGAAAAATGTTTATTGATAACTAACTAATTAGAGTACGGAATCCTCTATTCCTTCTGTTGAAGCCATAAAATATGAAAATGTTAGTATTATCGCACACAGTAGATACACAATGCAATTTATTTCAAAACTCTGTTATGTAGCACTTTATTCCAGTAAAATACAGTTTAAAAGTTCTGCTAAAATTGTAGATTTTTTAATGCTATGGTTGACATTTTCGTAGAATTGCCACATGCTGGACAAAGTTAATTAGATTTTGACATGAGAAGCTCTCCCAGATACTGAGGCCTGTTCATGCCTTGCTATACTAAGTACAACTAATATGAAGCACAGCTCTTTCATACCGGTATGTCTCCTGTGTCATGTGCTGTGGGCCTGTAAGCCTTTCTGGGTGTTTAGTTTGCGTGCATGACTTTATTTACTACTTACTCCTGTTTCTCTCAGCCATGTGTCTGTATTTAGAACTGCTGTGCTCTGGGCTTGTGTATCACGGGGGGCCTCATTACCACTTGTTCGTGTTTGTATGTCAGGTCATATATTAACTCCAAGTCTGTTACTCGTCTCTGAACGAGAGCAGAACCTAACCTCATAGGGAATCTCATAACGAGAATATGTTCTCTAAAAGTGTTACGTTCATTTATTTGTTTGTTTACTGACAGGAAACAATCTATTGCCCGAAACATGGCAAAATGAGGTTCCTCCTTGTTTTATTTTGAGCTAAGATGTCAAATGGCACACGTGCAGAGTTTATAATCTCAAAACCATTAACTAAAAAGAGGTCAGGGTGTTTTTTTTTTTTTTTTTTTGTCATTAAGTTTAGTGTATTGAGGGCCT
>NW_015547668.1:935678-942286 GCF_001515605.1 Sinocyclocheilus anshuiensis | reverse complement strand
GTCATTAAGTTTAGTGTATTGAGGACCTTGCAAATATCTCACTCCTAGGTTCTTGTCAATTCATGACGAGCTTATCCCTAATAAATTAGCCTGAAAATCAATATTTAAGCAGTTTCTGAGGCAATAGTTGCAACTTAATGTTTTGTCACATTAAACTGTGTAACTTTCCTGTGGTTTAAGTTTCCCACAGTGATGAAAGGGCTCAATTCAGAACTGAAAGATGTTACATAACTGTCAGCAAACCAACCCCCCATCCCCCAACCCCCTTGATAGCCACTGTTTTAAAGCAGATACTGGTTAGAAAAATATGTTTTCTATTAGCAGATTTTGAATCTGTCAGCCTCTGCTTATGGACATTGTGTCTACAGGCCTCAAGAGATGAAATGTCCAGAAAGCCACTGTCACTGTGCTGACAAAAGAAAACCAGACAGTTGGATGGTTGTTCTTTTGATCTTTGGGGGGAAACTGGTCATGCTGTGGTTAACTGTGATCGGCTAATCAACAGGAATACACATGGTTGCTTTATGACAGCCCTGCAGTTTGGCAGGAGAGGCAAGATGACAGCTCACTACGGGGCAAAATGTAAAAGCCAGTGACCATGACGCCTGATGTTGATGATATTTTAGCCCTTCACAGAAAGATAACTTCATAACTTGGCGTTTCTTGAATATCCCCACCTAGTATCTAAGGATGTGAGCTGTGGTGATAAGCAGAAGTATTGTGTGAAGACATCTGGTCTTAAACACTTGAAGAGGAAGAACTGCTGTCTGTTTTTGCCAGACCAATGTGACCGAAGAGCTGGTAGATCAGATCATTTTTCTCTTTTGCATAAGATTTCAGCCTTTTTATTATCCCAAGTCCAACCTCTAAACTGTACCGCTGGTCTTTTTAATCTTCTTGCATATGAATCCGCGGGGTACAATTAACAAATCGCACCAAGCATGCACTTTTAACCTCAGGTCATCATAAACAATTACTGCCAGTGTACTGGGTTAATTGAAGTCTCACGGCTGAGCACAACACTGGCTTTCCAGCAGACCTCCTCCTTCATCTGAATGGCTGACACAATAGATTCACTACATATACATGCTCAATTACCTTTCATACAACATAAAACACCTTCGAGTCATCGGTAGGAGTCCAACTGTCATTGTTCCAGAATATTCATCTTCTAATGTCTCTTTAATATCTGCAGTCTAAAAGATAATCTTTGTTTTTGCCCTGTTGAAAAAATTTGGGGGTTAATTCAATGCTGACAATGACTGACTGAATGAGAAAAATAAATATAAGTCACATACAAGCAGTCACACTGTATATCACATTAGCGCTTCAAGTTTGAGTTCTAGCTCTTCTATCTTTGCTGCAACTGTTCATAAAATTAAATAAACTAAAATAAAAAAGCTAAATAAATAAATAAAATATGAATGAAGACATGAATGACACTATAAACTATTGCAGTGCGCAGAAGTTAGCCAATATGTTATTTACATATATGTTGCCATTTTTATGCAAGAAATTAAAGGATGTTTTATTATTATTATTATTATTATATATTTTTTTAACTGATTATTTATGGTGCATCTCTCTCTCTGGTGTGTGAGAAGATGAATTTAATAAATAGTTGCAGTAGAAAAAAAGATCAGCAAACTGTTATGTGTTTAAGTTTAGTAAAAAACATGATATAACTTATTGTGTTTTTATGAAGCGGTTAAGTGAACAATTCAATAATACACTCAAACATGCAATAACGGTCATTGGTCATCACACAACGAATCTGAACAAATATTTTTGACAGACAGATTCAAAAGATTTGAGTCAAGGGGATGAATCAAATTCTCCACTTCTACACTAAATAAAAGATGAGCTACAGCACATTTTAGGTTTGGTAAAAAAAAATAAAATTGCTAAATTTTTGTATATTTAAAAGTGAATAGGTATATTGATTTATTCCAAATAAATATTTGAGAAAAAAAGGTTTAATGCCTCTAATCAAGGCAAATCCATGGATACATTCTTCCTCTGAAAGACATCCTGGTACCATTAAAAAAAAAAATCTGATTTGATTTGAGTGCAGTATGCATCAGACGGTCAGTAAATGGACTGTAAGTGTGCTATCTAACAGTTGAGACTGAAATAAACAACTTGTCTAACATTATAAGTGGATCTCACAAAAGTAATAGGTTTTGATGAGACGATTTGAAGGAGGGATATCCTCACAGCCTACACAGGGCAGGGCTAATTGCCGCTGTCATGGCTGAGTGGCCAAGAGGTTGGTTCACTCATGCCTGAGACTGTGACACTTCAGCAAAATAATTGAGTTGCTCACATTGACTGTCCTGTCACTGCTTTGTGTTTAAACACTGGCGACACGATGTGAAATCTCATCTCTGGCTTTGCATACACTAGCCTGTGATTTTATCTCTATTACTTTCTTCTTGTTCCTGAGGTGATGGACGTGCCACCTTTTATCTATCACTCTGGGAGCTGTACAAATACACTGCAGAAGTCGAGAGTGAGATCTATGGGCTCGGCGCCTGCATTAACTTAAGAGCTTTGCAGACATTTGAGTCCTTGACCCGGCTCAACCTGTGCCTACGTATTCCCTCACATCCACACACTGTCCCCCGCTGCTTTCTGCCTCTTTGATGCGACATGCCCACCTGCAGCTGTCTGTAGTACTGAGCTATTGCATAATTAATTTGTAATGTGTGTAACTAGTCATAATTTGATGGGGAACAGCTGCTTAATGATGAGTAAAATGAAAGGAGAATGGTAAGTTTCAGTGCTGTGTTTGGTAGCAGTTGTAACGGTTCAGTTTTCAGTTTGTGTCATGGTTCTATGGTGAACGTTTCACTGCCATCCGGTAAATATTTGATATATTTTTTTATTAAGTACATTCAGGGATACAGATGTTGCTGGTATTACCACAATTGAAATACACTGCACTGGAAAACTACAAAAACAAGCAAACAAAAACATTTCTTGTGTATCTCTCTCTCTCTCATTCAAATTCAAATTAGCTTCATTGGCATAGCTTACATTTGACTGGTGGTGGGTATTAATTTCATAACCTGATCACACATTTTTTTAGATTTACTGAAACTTTTATAAGGTCAGTCTTTTTTGCTGCACCCAAAATAATTTCTCCACTTTATCCCACTTCTCCTTCTTATAACTATTGAAGCCTGGAATAACTATTTCTCGCATTTGTGAGTTTAGGCCTACGTCTCGCAATTCAGACTTTTTTTCTCAGAATTGTGAGATATAAACACAATTGCGAGTTATAAAGTCAGAATTGGGAGATATAAATGCACAGTTTTGACTTTTTTTCTTGCAATTGTGAGTTTGTATCTCGCAATTCTAACTTTTTTTTCTCAGAATTGTGAGATATAAACTCGCAATTGTGAGTTATAATGTCCAGTTATGAGGAGAAAAAAAGACTATGTTCTCAGAATTGGGAGTTTATAACTCACAATTCTGACTTAAATCGCAATTGCGAGTTAATATCTAACAATTCTGACTTTATAACTCGCAATTGCGTGTTTATATCACGCAATTCTGAGAAAAAAAATCAGAACTGCGAGTTTGTATCAGGCAATTATGAGAAAACAAGTCAGAATTGCGAAATGTAAAGTCGAAATTGCGAGAAAAAAAAGTCACAATTACCTTTCTTATTTTTGATTCAGTGACGGAAACGGGCTTCCATATATAACAGCCCTAGTTGGAATTAAAAAAAAGTATATTAAAAATAAATTAGTAGGCTATTAGGGATGGGCGATATCTTATCGTTTGCGATATACCGGTAAAAATTCTCCCCACGATAAGAATTAGTCTTCCCGCGATAATAACGATAACGTCTAGTTGTTGACATATTTCTGTGCGGAGCGACATCGCAGAAGGCGGACGTGAAATTGAGGAGGAGTAGCCTATATTGCTAAATGAGGAGCTTGAGCTCCTTTTACAATCTGTAACTGGTTTGGTTAGGCCTGTACAGTGCACAAAAAATCGGTCTGAATAAATGTACTACAGTAGCACGTGTGCGATACAGTTTTGCATGTGTATGAGCCTGTTTACAAACCTGTTGTCCAACAAAGATATAATTTATTGACATGCTTTTTCTCCAAACTTAATAACATAGTCGAGTGTTTGAAATACTTCTTTTTGTGACCAGACGTGGTTTCATATACAGAATGATAGTATTATATACAGTGATAAAGGCCATGTCGATTAACATTGCATTATAAATATACTTTTCTTATAAAAATACTCAAGATTGAAAAACACAGATAAACCATATATTTTGTGCAATCGTATGTTTATTTTCCTCAAGTTTCATCAGTTAAAATGTTTCTATCTCTGTTGTGCGTTTTATTCAGCGATAACTGGATACCTTCCTGGAACGTCGTCAGTAATATTACTTCTGCTATGGATATGTGGAGTTTCTCTGCAAGAGCGCCCTCCGGCTTCCAGTATGAATTAAACAGTCTTTACATTACGTGTGAACTCATTAATGCTCACAACACCCTATTTTGGGTAAAAATAGGAAAGATAATACTTTTCTCTAAAGAAACAGGATTCCCTGAATTATCGTCATTAATATCGTTATCGCAATAAATACCAGAAATACCGTGATATATTTTTAAGCCCATATCGTCCATCCCTATAGGCTATAGAAAAATGCTTATGCTGCTTTCAAGTGCACCTGGGAAACTCGAACCCCAAAAAGTGCATCTGAATTCAGATTCACTTATTATATACATGGCATCAAAATTAAATCATTTGTTATGTATAGCAAACAGTGAAAGTCAAGTGATAAACTTTCCACTCCTGCACCTATAAAATGACTGAAATACAGCATGTAAAATTAAAATAACTTGGAAAATAATTTACTATGATATTATCTATATTATACATCAGTGTTTCTGCAATGTTTTAAATCGACACTCCACTTCCAACGTCACAACTCAGCAACTCGTGTCCCATTTCCCACATGTAAATACAACCTTACTTTGTCATTCGTGTGTTTGGAACGCCTAATTACAATATTTCCACTTACAGGGAACATTATTTGAATATCATTCCTTGTTCTTGAATGTCACACTGATATTCTGTATTTCCTCCTTTCCCGCAGGAGGCGCTGTCCATTTCACTTGGAGGTCACCAGACTGTCAGGAGAGCACACGGTCTGAGAACAGGTGCCAGGTCTGCTCTCTTCTGTCACCCCAGTGCCACTCTGACAGCCCAGGTGAGTGTTTCACACAGTATGATTTATTCACAGCCAGAGCTACTGTGCAAAGCTATGCTAAGCCCTATCCCAAATGCCGACCCAAAGCCCTCACAGTCGCATTCAGACTCTACAGCAGTGATCCTCAAATCTGGCTTGCGAGATCCACTTTCCTGCAGAGTTTAGCTTCAACCCTGTGTGGGGCCGGGGAGCCAGATTTGAGGATCACTGCTCTACAGTTTCCTTGGAGTGTGACATCTCATGTTTCTATTTAAAACCTGGGTGAAGCTATTACAGTCTACTCTATATTAATAGAAATTGTATCAAAATGTTGTCTAAATTGTCCTTTTGAGGTGTAACTTTTTTCGGTGGAGGAACGGTTGTTTATGCATCGACAGTGTGTCTTCAGGATCATTAGAAAATCACAGGTAGGTTTGTTTGATTAGGGTTGGAGCTAAACTCTGCAGGAAGTGGGCCCCGGGGAGCCAGATTTGAGGATCACTGCTCTACAGTTTCCTTGGAGTGTGACATCTCATGTTTCTGTTTAAAAGCTGGGTGAAGCTATTACAGTCTACTCTATATTAATAGAAATTGTATCAAAAAGTTGTCTAAATTGTCCTTTTGAGGTGTAACTTTTTTCGGTGGAGGAACAGTTGTTTATGCATCGACAGTGTAATTCCCTTTGGTGGAGTTTACGGAGTTCAGCTCCATGTAAAGACTTGCTGCATCATGTTGCATAATAGTTACATCACATCATTGTATATTTGAAACATTTATTTAAATGTGTTGTATTTTACACTTAAATACATTTTAAAAATATACTGTTATTTATTAGTCAATTATTTCCCAGTTCTTTTTTATGAACAAAATTACGAGGGATGAAAAAGAATGACTTTTTATATTATTTTGTCAGTGTTAATCAACATTTTGTAGATTCAGTCCACAGACTTGAAAGCAAAACTGACCTAATTTAGGCTAACCAGGATACGTTTGAAAATGGTGTTTTCGTTTCAAAATGCTCTCCATCCACACTAGCCTTTTCCAGCTGTTTCTCATCCACAATGAAACGTTGGAAAGCCCTACATTTGCCTTATAAAATCCCATAAGAGCTCACTGAGATGATGCAGACAGAATTGACACAAAGATCAAACTCTATTCTTCTGGCAAGATTATTTCACTGATGTGTCCAGGTTGCACTCAATCACCATTATATGTTTGGTCTAAAACACAACTGCCTCGTATTTTGCAGCAATTGCAAGTACATTTTCTGTGATCTTTGCAGTACTGTGATATGAAGAGTGTACAAATGAATATCTCCAGCCAGAGTGTGAATGTGAACAGCACATCATAAGGCACAATATCAGTATAAAGATATGTATTGGTG
>NW_015547668.1:931222-935508 GCF_001515605.1 Sinocyclocheilus anshuiensis | reverse complement strand
AGTCGTGGTATTGAAGGTGGGAGAGAGTGCTGTACATTCACTCCCCCCACCTACAATCCCTGCCGGTACGAGACTCAAACCCGCAACCTTCGGGTTACGAGTCCGACTCTCTAACCATTACGCCACGACTTCCCCCAATGTTCTTTGGTGTAGAAGTTACACCTCAAAAACAATGTTCTTTCATCAGAAAGTAAAAGTTTTTTACAGTGCGTGTACAGTCAAACTTTTAAAGTATGCTCCATGCGTGAACACAGACGTTCAACACACAAGCACATTTCATTCTTGTCCAGGGTCTGCGCTATTCCTTTTTAAAAGTTATGAGTGTTTAAAAAAAAAATAGAATAGAATTGCGTGCATCACGCAATCCCCTGACATGAGCGCTCGTTAATCCGGGCGTCTTTTGTTGTTGCCGTGTTGTCGTTATTCTGTTTCCTCCATTACTTTTCAACTGTGAACAACAGTGTTATCACCATGTAAACAAACTAATTAGTGCAAAAGGCACATATGCAAGCAGCACATACAGTATGCATGGGGCCTTGTGTGTTTGATGGTGAAAATTTGTTCCTTGTGCTCTGTATGCATACCCTAACGTACATGTAAAAACAAAAGTATATTTTGGCCTTAACAACTTGCTCCATCCCTCATTGGAGGATATCATCAAGCTCTTTCTTTTCACAATCCTGTCAATTCCCAATCAACTTCATTTAAACATTTGTAAAATTGGGTGCATGTTCACATCTCATGTTGACTTGACCTGCAATTTTCATTTTAAGGTCTGAGTGTTTATCTCTAGTGCAGGGGTAGGCAAGTTCGGTCCTAGAGAGCCGCAGTCCTGCAGGGTTCACCTCCAACCCTGAAAAGAAAACTCACCTGCCTATAGCCTTAGTAATCCTGAAGACATTGATTAGCTTGTTCAGGTGTGTCTGATTAGGGTTGGAGCTGAACTCTGCAGGACTCTCTAGGACCGAACTTGCCTACCCCTGCTCTAGTGAATTATGATTCAGACTCTCAGGAGCTTTTTATGTTGCTGTGTGCAATTTAGTTCCTGAAGAGCAATCCCAGCATAATCAAGTTGATGTCTCCTGTAGTAGCGTTCTTTAGCATGATCATTTCATCCTGGTTTCTACTCGTTGTAATTCCCTTAGACAGGAGATCAATTCTGCTAAATCTACCCAGGGAAACATTAGTATTGGCTTTTTCTGCAACACTAGTTTGGTTTGCGAAACCAGTGTGGCGTACGCATGATATTAAAACATCCCTGTAAGGTAAAGTGTTCACATATATTAAAGGAGACTTATTATGCCCCTTTTTACAATATGTAATATAAGTCTCTGGTGTCCCCAGAATGTGTCTGTGAAGTTTCAGCTCAAAATACTCCACAGATCATTTATTATAACATTTTGAAAATGCCTATTTTGAGTGGAAGCAGAAAAACGCTGTTTTTCGGGCCTGTCTCTTTAAATGCAAATGAGCTGCTGCTCGTACCTGCTAGAAAAACATCTGTTTTGGTTCTGATTATCATGTTTATCGCGCTGAAATCATGCATTTTAAACCATATGAGTTTAAACTTCTGATATACGTTTTTCTGAGCGCACACATCCGAAGCACACGGACAGAAAGCGGCTGTCACAGCATGTGAGTACTAAACTAAGTTCTCATTCACACACAAGTTTATTAAAAACACACGAGTTACAAAAACAGTCGGTTATGTCTGTGAAGGTAAACTGCTGGGAAATAAATCGCATGTTTATTGTAGATCTGTGTGGCAGCAGATATATATATTAAATAAATCAATAAATCCACTGCTCTCATCTCCTTTGAGGCTGGGACTCTAAACAGTGTTCTGTGCTCGTCTGTGTAGCCAAAGACAGAACAGTTAGCATGTTTTGCTCACAAACTTTCGCCGTGGCATTAGAACTAGTACGCCGTTGTCGCTTGCGAAATCAAAATGACGGCGCCGTGGGTGTAAACTTACAAATTAAGGGGCGGTAATATTATAATGAGATCCCTTTGCCACGTCACCAAGGGAGCGAAATCAGACGCGCTCGTTTTCTCAGACGCTTGCAGAAAAAGGCTTACCAAAACAAAGTTACTGGGTTAATCTTTTCGTTTTTCCTTGGTTGGTAGATGCACCGGGGACCTGATTATAGCACTTAAAACCTGGAAAAGTCAGATTTTCATGATATGTCACCTTTAAATAGGGATGTCTGTGTATCTTCTTCCTGCCAGTGTCTACGACATGGAAAATGTTTGATAAGATGATATTTGTTGTGTGAGTGCTCGCAAGCCTTCTCACTGGTGCATTAGTATGATTCAGCATGTGTGCGTGCATTTTTTTGATTATTGAAATGTGGAAAAAAAAATGGTGTGACCTTTAGAGAAGTCCCATTTTCAAAGTGTTGAGTGTGAAGTGGAGGCGTTCTTTTTCCTACCCGAGGGATTTGATGAAGGAATAGATTATAGCACATTATCAACCTCTTTAGGATAGTAGAGATATAGCGCTCTCTCTCCTTTCACCTTTTTCTCTCAGACTGTGTCCTTACTGCTGCAGAGTGTATGATTTTATAGAAAGGAAAGAAGCATGTGTGTATGAAAAATAGTAGGTCCAGCAGCACACCAGATGTAGGCCTACTTAAAGTCAGTTAAACCCATTTCAGATGGATAATCTGATGTATTTCCAAGTGAAACAGGATGTCAGAAACAATTATCTGTTGTCATTATTCTTGAACGTATTTGTGCATTGACTAGGGCAGTCTAAAAAATGATTTGTGCTTACCATTGCTGTCAGATTTTATTCATGATTTGAATATTTAATTATTTAATTTCATTTCATTCAAATTATGTCCAGAAAGTTAAAGGGGTCTCTCTCAGCAGGTGCACTGCTGTTATGCACTTCCAGCGAAATGGATAAGTACACACTCAAATTAATAAAAAGCATACCATTTTTTACTTTATTCAAAAATCAGTGACTGATGCAATCTTTGTTATGGAATATACTTGTTTGTTCACACAGTTCACAACATTTCTTTCCCCTTTAATTTCACGATCTTAAAAGATCTCCGTTCTCACTTTCATACTAAACACATTACACTTACACTTTCATATATTCTATTAAAGTCAATGATAAAACTCAAATGGAACCATTTTAATATCATATAAAACACAATATCTGAGCTGTCAGCAGAAATAGAAACCATCCCAAAAATAGAATCCCCTGTCGTCAATGTGGACCGCAGTTGCTTCTGTTGTTTTAGGACAAAAACTGATTAACATAGAAAAGATACACCCTTTATTGCGTCTCACGTCTGGTAAGGAAACAGTGTAAGCGGTTGGGATTTCATTTTAGCTTTTGAGATTTGTTTGGATGGTAAAAGAGGTGGAATGTGTTAGGCTATGGTGTGATTGGTTATAAATATGTTTCAACACCCACATGGCCTCAGTTACTTTAGAAGAAAGGTTAGAACATGCTTGCAGATTAACCAATGACTTAATAATTATTAAATATTGGTTTTAAAGGGTTGATTAAGAGGAAACATTTTGGGCTCCCCAAACAACCTTTCTGTGAATCCCAGCAGGCACCAGACGTCAATATAATGTCAGGTTGACGTTGGACCCCAACATCAGACAGATGTTGCATTTTGGTTGAGAATAAAAATTGGGTGGACTTCAGTATTTGACATCAATTTGACGTTGACGTAATGTTGGATTTTGGTTACACAACCTAAAAACAACAAAATATCAACATCCGCAGACGTCGGTATTGGACATCAAATTAACCGTGACATTACACGTTGAATTGACATAGAATTTTGACATCAACCGATGTCGCAACCGAAATTTAACCAAATATCAACGTTTTATGATGTTGTGTGGCTGCTGGGATAGTTCTTAAAAGAACTTTCGTTTCTTATGTTCTTATGAGCCTGTTCCTGTGGCTCAGTGGTAGAGCATTGCATTAGCAGCGCAAAAGGTTGTGGGTTCAATTCCCAGGGAACACACATACTGGTAAAAAATGTATAGCCTGAGTGCACTGTAAGTCGCTTTGGATAAAAGCGTCTGCTAAATGCATAAATTATAAATTATATGTTTGGAGAATCGGAAGAAACTTTTTCCATTATAAAGAAGATTTGTGCAATGGAAAGTTTACATGGCTGTTAAAGGCTCTTCGTGGAGAGCTTTTAATTTTAAGCTTTATTTTAAGAGTTTATCTGACCAGTAGCAGATTGCGGAAACCTCTTTGGAAACTAGTGCTGTCAAACGATTAATCGCGATTAATCGCATCCAAA
>NW_015547668.1:913497-931053 GCF_001515605.1 Sinocyclocheilus anshuiensis | reverse complement strand
ATATTTATTATGTATATATAAATACACACACACATGCATGTATATATTTCAGAAAAATGTTGTTTATATATTAAATATTTATTTATAATATAAATTATATGAATATAAATATAGTTATGTAAATACATGTAAATATATACTGTATGTATGTGTATTTATATATACATTATAAATATACACAGAACACACATATATTATGCAAACAAAAACTTTTATTTTGGATACGATTAATCACTTGACAGCACTATTGAAAACAGTCCTTATTTTTGCATATATTATTATTGTTATTGATAGAGAAAATTAACAGTTGAAGTACTACTATAGAAGCGCTTTAGTGCCTCTTACTGCACCCATGCAACATGTGTGTGCGCTGATGTTTCAGGACAGCGATGCGTGAAATAGAGTTTGCATGTCTAGAGGGTCTGCGTTTATGCTTCAGTAGATGATAGACTCGGGGGTTTGTTCAAATGAAAGCTGTTGTGGATTTATGTGCCCAGTCTGTAATATCATGCAAAAACAGTTTACTGAGCTTGTACAAATGTATAAACTTGGTTGTTCCACAGTGTATTTGCCTATTAAACAATATCAAAAGCTTAGGCAATATTTTGACAAACTTCATGTTCCGCTACACTGTGTAACCTAATTAATAAATCTCTTCAAGGCTGCATGTCTCTCTCCGTGTCTCTGTCTGTCTCTCTTGCTGTCTCTCTCTCTCTCTCTCGCTGCATTGCTGTATTGAGGGTCAGGCGCTGCATCGATTGCTCTGAACTGCAGCTCTCTTCCTCCACTGACAGGTTATCTCTCAGAGAGGGAGCGAGAGAGCTGTGCTCAGCATTATTCTCATATAGACGTGATTTATCGCGCTCTCTCTCTCACACACACACACACACACACACACACACACACACACACACAGATCGGGAATTACCCCTAACAAACCGCATGTCACTTTGAGAGAGATGCCGGATTGGTTAACCGACACAGCTAGGAAAGATTGAAAATTGACCTTTCACTAAGGCTGGCCTTAATGGTCCTGATCATTCAGAGCCTTAGCAACTGTTTCTGTCTGGCATTGTCTTGCAGTTACTCTTTTCTAATGAATGTTAATGGAAGTCCTCTTTGTTTGTATTGTTTTAAACACAATTTCACTGAAATGATGCATACACCAAAAAAAAATTTTTTTTTTAAATAAATAAAATTCTGGGTTAAAAACAACCCATGTGGGTTATCTTGGCAATGCAGCAATTGGTCAAATAGTGACGAACCCAGCTGGTTTGGGTTAAATGTTCGAACATGCTAAACCATAGTAAAACTAGTGTTTAAAAATTATAACATTGCTGGGTTAAAATTTGAAAATGAACCCAAAATGGGCACTGGCAACAGTTATAATCAAAAGGTTAAGAACTCCTAGAAATGGGCAAAACATATAGGCAAAGTTGCATGGCATGCTGTGAAAAACGGTTTCTATTGGGCGGAAACCTCCTGCCAGACCTGTACAGAGTTTACTGCATTTCAGCCTTTTTACAAGGTTCAGAGTTCATATACAGAGAGTCACAAATTTAGTGACCTATAGAAATAGTGACAAATTGTAAGTATTGTGTCTTAATTTTATGTCATAACTTTCTGTTTTACATTTTTCAAAGCATTTGCTTTTATTATATTTGCATGTGTTTGTGTGCTTTAGTACACAATTTTTGTGGACATGGAATCTAGCATACTAGTATCTAATATATTTTTTATATTTTTGTACCAGTATTTACACTTTTGTACCTCGGCCATTTAGTTTAATTATAATACTTATTTACAAAATAAATGGTTATGATTATTATTAATAAAATAACATTTGTAATAATACATAGTTTTTTTTATTGTAGTTTATTTATTTATTTGGCAAAAGGCAGAAATAAAACAATAATTAAAAATGCATTCTTTAAAATGGTTGTTTGACACCAAAACAGAAGGAATTATGTATAATTCCACTAATTAAAAACAAATTGTTGTGAACATGAAATATTTATGTTGTTCTAGGATGTAGTCCTTCCTATGAGTTTTTAAAATCTAGACGAAAATTTTAGTTCCATATTGAAAATCAGTGGACATGCATATGGACTAGTGTCTTTTGCTCAAGGCATTCACACATTCCAGCTGCTTTTCTGCACTTTTGTTCTGTCTGTAGGGGAGCAATATCAGAAAGGTGCAGCTTAGAGAGGCCACTGCTCTCTTCAGTCAAATCTGCAAAATGGTCTTCCACAGCTTTCTCCATGGCAGAAGCCTGTTTTCAACAAGCAAATGTTAGCATTCTCATACTTGCAGGCAGACACTCTGTCACTCTGCCTAATAAGAGAATAGCAAGTCTTGCTTGGACTGAGTTAGACTCTGTCATTCTTCATGAGTGTGTGCCATGAGTCCAGAGAAACGTCCTATTAAAAACACAATTTAATAAGATCCTTTATGTGCCACCTCTGATAGGCTCGCTCACAGTGTCCTCCAGATTCAGATGGTACTAATTTATAGTCGGACCAATTCACACTTTACACAGATGTCTAGATTTTAACCCCATCTACAACCCCGTCTGTGTTGTCCTCAAACAACTTTCAGGATCAAATTATCTGATGTAACTTTGGTGTCCTCTAAGGAATGTAATCCCGTTTCGGATAGGAATCGCGGTATATTGCTTTTTCACAATGCTTCTCATTTATTCTGACCTTCGGCAAACTGCACACTAACTAAAGCTGAATTTCTTCTGCTCCTTTGCTATGTATTCAGAACCTTTGCCAACTTCGTGGCTAAAATAGCAACCTGAGTTGGTTGTTTAACATACTGTTGGCATCCCGTTCTTTTTCTTATTTTATACATAGCCCTGACAGTTTAGAAGGATTTATGCTTAAAGCAAGAAAAAGTCAATCAGGTAAGAAATAGTAAAGAACTGAAATAAAAGTTTTGGTTGAAACTCAAAATTCTGGATTCACTGGGCTAAATTTCATAATGCTAATTTTAAATGAGATTTTCTCTTAATTAGTAATTCTATTATGACTTTTTTTTTTTTAATTACTATATTCCTTAATTTTTTTGTGACTTTACAATAACATATAGAGACATTTGAATTATTATTTATTTATTTTTGGCACCACCGTGTCCTTTTAGTAGCTTCATAACATCCAGGTGCACAACAGTTCAATATATTGATGCAACGATCTGTATTGACAGAATATTGACAGAATAGACTGTTGTTTATGTGAATGTCATTTATGTGAATGTCTCCTGTTCTTGTTGTTACCTGACACCCAGAAGTCGAAACAGCTGCACTTTAGGGTGAACCTCCATTTTAAAAACCACTTCTATGGTGGCAGAGACATAGTCTTTTTTGCCCTCTCAGCACAACCGTGTAACCCTTCTTGTCTTAAAGAACAGCATTCTGTAGAACTGAGAAAATCAAGTTACTACAGCAGCATGAAATGAGAACACAGACGATTCAATTCCTTGTGGTATTTTCTGCATCTGCTTCAATTAGATTAGTCCGAGACATGTCACATGGAGAAAGTGTTGTTTAAAGGTGCCCTGAATTCCTCCGAGACAATTCTGCTTAAATAACGTGTGATACGCTAGAGGAGGACGTTTGGAGTGTGTAAAGAGATGCATCACATCCTGTCTGTCAATGTATTATGCTGTACAGTAGGATTGGGCATCAAGGGCTTGTATTGGAACCAAGTGATTTTATGATATTTGGTTCTGTTGGTGTTTTTTCAAACATATGCATATTTTGTTTTGTATACTGCACACCATTCTGAAACACTGTGCTTCCTGCTATCAGTCTTAAATTCAGGGGTGAATGACTGTTGATTTAAACTTTTCTTTTTCAGTGAATGAAGCACAGCCAGTGAAGTACAATTCCATAGCAAATTACTCTCACAAACCTGTTATTTTTAATAAATTGGTCAATGACTCAGAAATCCATCTCATACTCCTGGTCTACAGCTCACTCACTGACTGAATTAGTTGGTGCGATTTAATGATTTTTACCATCTGACTCAATCCCTGAACTGCAGGCCATTGCTTTTGGCCATATCCAACTCGAAATGAACCAAAAACTGCTAGTGTGTTAAATTTGGCATGAAATAATTCACCCTACACACTTGTTGGCAGCTATGGTTCTATGAAGAACCTTCAACACCAATGGAACATTTCCAATGTACAAAAGCTTCTTTATAGTGTAAAAAAATTGTCACTTTATTTTAAGGTCCAGTTCTCGCTATTAACAAACCATTTACTACGACTTTTGGCCTCAATAAACTCCTAATTCGCTGCTTATTAATAGTTAGTAAGGTAGTTGTTAAGTTTAGGTATTCGGGATGTAGAATGTGATCATGCTGAATATGTGCTTTATAAGCACTAATAAACAGACAATATGTTAATAATAGGCATGCTAATAAGCAAGTAGTTAATAGTAAGAATTGGTCCCTATGCTAAAGTGTTTCCAAAATTTCTTTAATAAGATGCTCTTCAAACTAAGAAAAAGGTTATTTGGGAAACCCAAAATGGTTCTTCTATGGCATCACTGCAGGAACCCCCTTTTTTAAGAGTGTGTCTTAATGAATTTTATTAATTATATTGTAAACAATTCAATGCATGCTTTTCATGTTTTGTCATTTTTAATCAAAATATCAAAATGCAACCTTCCAATGAAATGACCACTCACACCCTGTCCGTTTCTTACAATTGACTGCATTCAGATTTCCCTCCATCCATAAGTGGCTTGAACCAATAGTTTTTTTTTCTGTTTCAATAATCCATTTTACTTAAATGTACATCACAATGCAGGAGAAAAGCTCTGTTGCTGTGTTTCATCATGTCTTTATATCAGCATAAAATACAGTCTATTTTGTTTAAAGTACACACCCTCCCCCTAAAAAAAAGTTTTATATACGTTTATTATTATTATTGTTGCAATACATTTGCAATAATTTGTGTTCTAAATGGACATGGGGAGAGTTGGAGAGTAAATTGAATATGGATCGAGAAAAAAAAGTAAAGATTTCCTTATTGTATATCCAAATTATGGAACAATTAAACATAGAAAGCAAAATTTAGCTTGTGTGCTTAATAGACATTACAAATCCGCAGCAGCTGGCAAACCTTCTTGCACACTGTTGCTAGGCAGAACACCTGGTTATTTTTTTTTCTTTTTAATGCAGATTGGCTCTTTGTTATATATAATGTACTATGAGATATTGTCTCACTACAGTTGCTGAAATCAGAAAATGATTGTAGTGCAGTTCCTCAGGGATCAGCTCATGATGCAACGTAACCGCAACAAACTTAGCAGCAGTGTCAACTCTAGACAGTGTGCGTGTAGGGTTTTATAATGTTATGACAACAGAGTGTGTTCAGTGTGTATCCCAGCTGCCAGACCTCCCTGAGCCTCTGGCGCACATATCTGGCTCATTTCCGATTGCCTGCAGTCTTTCTTTGCCTGGGCTAATGGTGTCCAATTCACAAATAAATCATTCTGTTGAACCAGTTTGTTTAATGATGTGGTACAGAATCACATATTATTCCATTGTAACATAAGAATTTATCATCCAAAGTTCCTAACCAATCCTGTAAATGATAGGACATATAGCAGTGTTTTCAGCTTCTGATTTCATAGGGCTCTAGTATATGATAATTATTTCCATGACCAAAAAATAATCATATCAACTTGTGGAAAATGGGCATCCTATGACCCCTTTAATGTCCGAATGATCTTAAAGAGGATTCTGTTTGAATTGAGCCTTTCTCTTTGGTTAAAGCTCAGATCTTGTATCTGATCTCCTGGGAGGCATGTGTGCCGGATAGATCACACTGCATGCCGCATAGATAGATAACTATGAATCCTGTCAATGCAGAGTAAATCCATTTGCACCCGTTCAGCCGTACACAATCCTCTGCAGTGAACGAGTGAAGCTGAAGGGTTGGACGAATATTGATTCAGTCTCTTGTCTCTTAGGAAAATGAATGGGTCGTGACATTTTAATCTTTGATCCTAGTTTCATCGAGCTTGCAAAAAAAAACAATATTTGTCATGAGGACCTATCACTGATTGCTCTTGGGCGGTTGTTTCTGTAAACCCATGTGGCTGTGCATGTTCATTGATTCGCTTCAGTGATTCATTTGTTTTTAATTGTTTCAATCTCTCCAAGGAGCTTATGTTTAGTTTCTATGTGATTGTTAATTGGAAGCCATACAGATTGTATTATCTATAAGTAATACATTTGCAATTGTTGTGATAAGGGTGAATTATTACGCTAAAGGCTTGCAGGATTCAATATTCAAATAACGAATGGCAACTTTCACAAACACAATGTCTTGTATAGTTTAAGTAATGCAGCAGCAGCAGAACACAAAAGAAAATATCCCAGGTGTCTGTACAATGCAAGTCAACATTATTCAAATTAATTTCATTTGTGTTCTGACGGGGGTTTTTTTTCATCATGCATGAGACTTTTTTTAAGGTGGCATTTAGCATGTACAGGAATCACGATTGTTGGAAACATGTATCGTGTTCTTGAATGTTACATTTTGCTAGTTGTCATGAGGGTTGCAAAGTTCAAAGTGGCTCTGCTGTTAATGATTCTAGCCACTGAGGAGTATTTTACAACAGCTTTAATGTGGCATTTAAATCTGTTCTGCTTTTGAGTGCGTGTGTAAGCGTGAAGTGCATGCGTGTTGTTTTATTTATTCTAAGCCATCCTCAGACACCATTACCCCAGTGACATGAACTCTAAATGACTGTGGACTCTTGCCTTTAGTGCAGCTACGGGAATGAATTATGAGACTATACTGGAAAACTCCACAAACGCTCATTATAAGTCATGTCCAACTCTTTGTCTCATTTTTATTAATAACTGCTTAATAAGTCTAATGGCTGGGTGATATATTAAATATTCATGATGTATTCACCCTGATTTTGCGCGTGATATAGAATTAAGCAACAATATCTAAATGATTGTAATGAGCTATTTATTGGCTATTAGTTTTCCTAAAGACTGTCATTAGACTAGTCTCACAATCAGTCTTTATCTGATGAGTATAAGATACGAGTTGGAGATGTTTTATTAGTGTCTCTAATTTAACTTTCAGGAAAATGCCACTACAATTGGTGAGTTCCATTCATCTCTGAATTAAAGGTGCTTTCAAGTTATGTTGGAACGAATGTATTTACGAGTTGAATGCAGATGAGCTCCATCACAAATTCGTAATTACGAGTGGGAAACTTATCTAATGTCAAAATGCTCAAAAATGTTTGGTTTTTGCTGTATTGCTCAGTACTATATCTACCCTGAGGACATGAGCCACAGAGAGAGGGCAGATAGACAGACAGTGGAAACTTTGACACAAGCAAAGCAAGAAAGGGCCAATTCCCTCCCTCCCACCCCAGCTGCGCCCTCAGCTTGGCAGACTCTGCCATGACCCTGGAGACGCCAGCATTCAGATACATAAGCCATCAGCGTTTCCACCAGCATACATCATTCCTGCAGAGGAACAGTCAGCCGCAGCTCTGCAGCGAGGGACTGACTAGGAGCCCAGGATCCTCCAGTGAGTCAGTGACTGGGGTTTTGTGCTCATATTTGCGCTGTGTGTGTATTGATTGTGTGTTGTGTTGAGGTTACTCACTCTACTCTGGAGCCTATGGTGGTGCCTATGCCATCTATCTATATATGCAACCAGACTATGACTCATTACGTCAGCTGTGCGCTCATTTTTGCATTAATTAGAGAATGTACCCTACACAAATACTTGAATCCAAACACTTCTAGCTTCAATGTTGTTGCATACTGAAATGTGTTGGATCCCAATTCATAAAGTAATTAGTAATTAATTACAATGCACAATATATTGCTATGCCATATTTGGAATCAGCCATTATTAGTGATTTAAAAGATAGATCGATAGATGGATAGATAGATAGATAGATAGATCCCTGTTTTTACATTTAGATTATCATAATCTAATGCTCGCTATCATAATCGATATCGTAATCTAAAGTTAATCTTTAAAAACACATAATTCATTAAGACTGTTAAAAGTAATCTTTAGAAAATCTAATAAAAACTGGTGCAAACTTTACATTATAATGCTGTGACGCCTAAATTCACTTGTAGAAACTACAACATTTTTGTTCTGTTTTCACTTTTTTTTTTTGCACACAATTGTATAGATTTTATTATTGACATCATAATAGTAAGAATTGTTTCAGCCAGAACTTCAATCTCTGTGCATCCCTAGGAATATTGCGTATGTTCAACGGGACTGCACTTACAACGAGTTGAACAATCATGCGTATCTTTATACTTGTGTGTACAGTAAGTATGTTTCTGGCGTTACAAACATTATAGAGCAAAAAGCACATTTAGAGACACATTGTCAACAGCAGACAGCTACAACAGAAAGCAGCCTAGCAGCCAAACAGTTACCAGAGTTAGTCTATTTTATAGTACAGTTTGACTTTTCTCATAGGTTTAATCGCCTACTGTGTTAAAATGTGTTTGAGTCAAAGGCCACATACACATTTTAGAAGGGGCAGTTGCATTTAAATCTGCTAAATTATTATTCTGTGTCTGAATGGAATAGAGGAGTCACTCCTGAAATTGTGATAGCTGACAGTGATTACCATAGCAAGGTTTCTTTGTGAAAGAAGAAAATAGCATTAACTATTAGTTGTTTAGCTTCTGTACATTCTGCTCAGATTTAATGTCATTTTGGTAACACTTCAGTATAGGGACCGATTCTCACTATTAACTAGTTGCTTATTAGCATGCCTATTATTAACATATTGGCTGTTTATTAGTGCTTATAAAGCACATATTCTGCATGATCATGTTCTACATCCCTAATACCTAAACTTAACAACTACATTACTAATGATTAATAAGCAGCAAATTAGGAGTTTATTGAGGCAAAAGTCATAGTTAATGTCTTGTTAATAATGAGAATTGGACCTTAAAATAAAGTGTGACCGTAATTTTGCTTGTCACTGTGTGAAATTTTCAGTTGCAAGTACAGATTTTGTAGTCAGACATCGTATAATGTGGTTGTCGGTCCTGCAAATGACCAAACCCTGAGTACTTATTTAAGCTTGTTTTGTTCTATACACACCAAGGAAAAACAACAGGTTTGGTTGGGCTTGCCAATGTTGCCAACTAACAGAAGCAGAAAGGCTACAACTTGGCATCTCTCAGTAGCGTGACAGCTGTTTTAAAAATGTCTCTTTTTTTTTTCCCAAGCTGTTTATTTCCTGTAAGTGGTAATCTAGCGTAACAAGATGCTACACTTCTGTTTTTATTTAACCTTGTTTTGCGCACAGTCCAGTAGTGTTGTTTTTAACTGAAAGTAAGCCTATGAATTTGAATAAAGTTTAAATAAAATATAAATATTCGATGAACATTTTTCAGCTTAAACTTATTTCAGTTAAATGCCAAGGCAACATTCAAACTATTTGAAAATCTGGAATCTGAGGGTGCAAAAAAATCTAAACATTGAGAATATCGCCTTTAAAGTTGCCCAAATGAAGTCCTTAGCAATGCATATTACTAATCAAAAATTACGTTTATATATATTTACGGTAGGAAATTTACAAAATATCTTCATGGAACATGATCTTTACTTAATATCCTAATGATTTTTGGCATAAAAGAAAAATCGATAATTTTGGCCCATACAGTGTATTTTTGGCTATTGCTACAAATATACCTGTGATACTTATGACTGGTTTTGTTTGCCCAAACAAACAACGCATAGATCGTGTGTGTCATCAGATGTTAAACAACGTCAACACGGATGCACACATCCTTAAATGCTTTGCTAGTGCTCGCCATAATGAGTAAATAGAGATCGCTCTTACCACAGAAATGCACGCTTCAAACAAAACAGTCAATGAAGACGAAGAAGAGAATGATGTGTGCTCCCGACGCCTATTTATACTATAGTCGCACCGGTAGTGACGTCATGGCTGTCGCCGGCCAACGAGTTGGTGTTTTTTCAATGTATGCTTCAGACACGGGTCACGACGAGGCGTCCCCCATAGCGACCCCTAGAAGACGTAGTTCGAAGTTCCCATGAAAGGGAACTAAGAAGAAACATAGTCATTTCAACAAAAAAACATCAAATTTGAAATGTAACGCAGGGAATTCTGGGAATGCCAATTTACGGTTATTCACTGTAAATTATACAGTCTTTTTCACTCCCAAAAACGGTATACTACCATAAAATTAATGTCCAATACATGTAATGTCCAATACAGTTTTTCACCGTATATAGTAGGGGAATTTACCGTTAACCATTTAACAGGTTTTTACTGTAGCATTTTTACAGTCTTTTACCATTAAATTCACGGTCATTTTTTACAGTGCAGTTATTCAGTTCAGCTCAGTTAAGTGCTGTTTGGGTGGGCGGATGCTATTTGCGAAACTTGTACTGATGATTTGTGAATAGAGTAGAGCTCTTTGGAAACACGATTCTGGCTAATGGTGACCAGACCAGTCTCACATTTCCACAAACCTCACTGCAAGTGAACGTACAAACATCAATGATGCCCACTGATGTTATAATTATTTGTCTGATTTGCTGTGTCTCACTGCAGTGAGAAGCAGGTGTAAAACATTGACCCAAATGAATCCAAACAGGATGATTCAGCTGCACTGACTTCATACTTTCAGATGCAGAAAGCAGAAATACTTATTTGGTTAAGAGATGTAATATGGTGCTAGATATGGATCAAGTTCTGGAATCATGGCTGTAATGCTTTGTGTTTAGTTTGTAAAGGTCAGACAACAACAGAAGACATTAGGGAAATAATAATAAGACAAACTTGTGTTAGATTCAACATCTAACATCCCTTGTTTAGTGTTTAGTTCCCACAAGTTCTCGGTACTAAAGATGGCTAAACAGGGAAGAGCAGTCAGGTCACTTATATATTATAGTTGCTATGTAAATGCAAATTGTTGCAATGACAAAGGATGTTTTTATGATGTATTTTATCACTGTGTAAGACAATAGCAGTTAAAAATTGAGACATTTAAAAAAGATATATCAGATATAGATATCAGATCTGGTTACTTATGCAAGCCCGTTTCTGCTTCAAAGTAATAATAATACTAATAATAATAATAAATAGTTTTATGTCTCACAATTTCAACTTTAAATATAACAGTTGTGACTTTATATCTCCCAATGTCACTTATTTTATTATTTCCTAAAATTGCAGACTATTTTTTTCATAATTATAACTTCATATCTCAAAATTTTTATTTCTCATAATTTCCATTTAATTTCTCTGGATTATGACTATATCTTACAATTGTGAGTATTTCTCATTAATACTTGAAACTACTTTTCATAAATGTGACGTCTTTCGTGAAACTCTAGATGACTGATGGGTGCTTAATGTAACTGATGATATTCACAGCGTTAAACAACTTGGCACAAGCTGATTGGTTCATATTGCATACGCAGCCAATGAGCTTACTGCTTTACATTTAAATTGCTCGTTAGCATTCACTTGAGCATCTTGCAGTGCACTTTCAGAGTTCCTCTGAAACCCTCCACCTTCCCCAGCTCCACCTGTATAGATCTGCTACGGGTTATTTTATATCTATAGCAAGATATCTATTGCGCCAATACCAAATACATTAACATTGTCATATCTAAGGCTGCTCCCTAATAGTCGACTAACCGTTAGTCCACGAGAAGAGGCTTGGTCGACCAAAATTTTATTAGTCGCAGAAAAAATAATTCCACACGAAGTGCATGGCGAAGTCACGCAGTCCGTGACGGACAGATCGTTAACGGCTGGTCTATGTGGTGATACATCGGGCTGGACATTCAAACGCTCACCTATCATTTCATCCTAAAGATGTATGTAGTAGCAACTTTACATGACCACTCAATAAAATGTGCACTCAAATTAACAGTAGCGCTCACTGCATGACAGATGGAGGCGCCGGTGTGGTCACTTGCTCGTCATTTTTGGTCATACAGATAAAGGTAATACATTTTTTGAATCTATACAAAGACTCTAAATTTATTTGTGTGCACTCACAATAACAACGAAACGTTGTGCTTTTCTAAAATAATGAAAGCAAACAGGATGTGCTTTCTGCCGTCTCGGTCTCTGTGAACCTGAATGCGTCACTTCGAAACTCCGTGTATGCTTGCCTTTACAGACATGAAAAATATATCTATAGAGAGTGAAATGTCTACTTCTAAATGAAACCATTCAAATAGAAAACAAATATTCTCAGATTATGTAATCCGTATGAAACATGCATAAATGCGCATCACTACTGCGGAGATGACGAGTCAGTGTCGCCGACTTCATCTCTTAAGTCGAAAACAAAGAAAGCACTAGTTTATCAATAAATAATTTAAACGTTAATGCAGTCTACTTGCTGTTTTGCCCTGACACATTCATAATTATTATATCTGTCGGTGCGCTGTGGCTTAAACCGAAAACAGAAAGCACTAGTGTAACAATAAATTATTAAAACGTTAATGCAGTGTACTTGCTGTTTTTCCCTAACACATTCATAATTATTATATTTGCCGGTGCGCTGTGGCAAGCCTTTTTTTGCGTGCGCTTGAGCGCTTATTAGGCTCTGTAGGCAATTAAAGGCTCATTATTATGATTTATATGGTTTATTAATAAACGTGAGTCTAATAGTCGGCTAATGCTTAAAATGAACGACTACTAGTCGACCAGAAATATCTTTAGTCGAGGGCAGCCCTAGTCATATCCATTACCATGCTAAAATCTTCTAAGAGTTGTCATTATAGAATTGTATTTCTTATAATTCCAACATCATAATTGCAAAACTGTGACTTGCTTGTTATTGTGACTTTCTATCTTCAAATGTTTATTTATTTATTATCACATATCACAGTTATTATTTTATTAGTATTCTATTCTATTCTATTCCTCCAAAATGAAAATTCAGTCATTATTACTCACCCTAGTGTTGCTAATGATGTATGACCTTTCATTTTCAGGCCACAAAAGTCCTTCTCGTGCTCGGCCATATAATATTAGTGCATCTCAAAGTGTGAAAGATTTTAATTAATTAAAAATAAGACTGTAAGGGGTAGTAGAATGATGTAAAATCGTTAGCTTAATTTAAGAACAGAAATCAATGGGCGCCTTCCTCAAATATTTTAAGGTTTGTCCACATGCATACACTGCTGAGGGAATGGTGTCTTGGGAGCTGTATCCCATCTCATGCTCTTAATGGACATGTCCATACAGATCACCAATCAGTGAAAAGTGCTGCAGCGCGCATTGATTAATGTTACAGGCAGGGGTGTGTGTGCCTGTAGACGTTTTAAGGTGTTTTATTAACACAGCTTGTGTTATGTACTAGCCACATCCTGTGTGGAAATCCTCACGTGCACGCACATGCACATGCGGTGCGAAGCGTGTTCTGCTGAGCTGTTTCGGCGCAGTGCGGGGGTAGTGGAGGCGTTATAGCATATCAAACAGGGAAACACTAGAATTCAGAGCGAGTGAGGGAGGGAGGGGGATGCCGGCTAGAGGCGAGGTGAGGGGTAGCCCTCCTTACCAGGCAAGGGATTCCACCTCTGCAGTAATCAGCATTTCTTGCAGTCTCTCTCTCTCTCTGTGTGCTGCTGCAGATTTCCCGTGTGCATGCTCTCACAAACATGTTCCCCCAGAAATCCTTTCATCTGACTCCAGACATCAGTTAGCATGACACGCTCTCTCACTCTCACTCTCCTTCTGCCTCTACTGAACCGTTCAGACAAAAGAAATGCAGGAGAATAGGACTTAAACTTAAACTACTTTTACATGCAACGTCAAATGGATTGTTTGTGTAGGCCTATGTGGACACTGGGACACCACACCCATATATCTTTATTGAACATTTAATTTCAAAATGATTGAATTTTATAGGGAGTTGATCCTTTCTTACAGCTTTAATTCTAGTATGCTGTAATGACTTTGATTACTTAATTTTAGGGAATTAATTATTATTACGACTCTCATATGGTTGAGAAGTGATGTTAGTTTTCTGGTGGAATGCGGAGATTCCATCGTTCATTTGTGTGATGTTCGCAAATGCCTTACAATGCTCATCACTAAATGTTGAAATATGGTTACAGAGATTTGACTTGCATTTAGACAATCAAGCATCCAAGTAGCAAATTTAATTGGTGCAGAATATTGCAGAAACAATTTGTAAAAATGGCAAGGTTCAAGAGAATGAAATTGTCACTTTTGCAGAAATGTATGAAAATTAAAAATAGAACTTGTAGATGTTGTGACTCCTCATAATTTTATCCGTAAAAGACTGTAAAATGCTGCAGTAAAAACATTAAGTTTCCTTACTGTAACAGATCTAACGGGACATTTTACAATAAAATAATGTTAAATTTAGAGTTTGTGGAAATGAAAAAGAAAAGTCATATAAATTACAATAAAAACATTCCCAGAATTCCATGTTTGTGTGTGTACCTAGTATTCCCTACATTATGAATGTAGGATAGCATTACTAATAATTTTGACCTTGTGGGAACAGTTTTTTGGTCTACAGGAGGAAACAAGCTTATAAATTATACAGAATAGGGGTATAATTAAATAATAGGTGAGGGGTAGGTTTAGGAATAGAAAATACAGTTTGTACATCTTTGTTTGTTCAATATGTTGTTTTCTGATTGAATTATTCAGTTACATTACTTTTGTTGATGTGCATGTACGAATCTATTCAGTAAATATGTTTCCATTGCTATTTATGTGCAGAGAGAGTGGATACGTTTTGGACATTTTATTCACATCTTGTAGTTTTCATTTAGCCTTTTTCATGCAAAATATGCATAAAAACCACATGGTAGAAAGCCGGCAAGTGAGGTCAGGGTTACTGAACAGTGTATTTTACAGTATGTAAGTGGCCATTACATATTAGGATTGAGAGAATAGAGAGGTTGTGGAGAGGATTGAAAAATAAGGGTAAGTGGTAACATCAGCAAAAAAGTAAAATCATGTTAGCGGTAGAGCAAGTTATTACGTTTTGATGAAAGATGATAAAGATGTCAGTGTGCACCAATGAATCGTTCACAATAAGACCAAAAACATTAAAGGGTGAAATTTAATTTCCTATTGGTTTAAACGTCAAGACCAAGCACTCATGGCGTGAGATGCTAAAAAACAGCAAGTCCTGTATTAATAGCCCCTCAACTCTCACGCTCTCTCCTTCTCCGTCTGCCTAAATGACATTGATTCTCCGGGTGCTGTGCTATTGACCAGCCCTCTGTTGAATATTTCAGCCGCTGTGTGAGCGTGCAGAGAGGACGGGATGGGTTTTCTGGTTCACCGTCTTCAATACAGCCCTGCTGCACACTGAGTGCTGTGTTCAACACACAAGCCACAGCACTGTTAATGCAGTGCTATTCATTTAATCCCACACAAGCTGTTCTCCTCTAATAACTAACCAACACAGCGTTCGTTGATTCCTTACAGTGCAGAACGATGGCAGCAGGGTTGTCTGTTTATTTGTGTTTGTATTCTTTTGCGGCATGAATCTTTTGTCTCATCACATTCAGTTCATACTGAGAGCTGACGACTCAGATAAAACAATTTATTTTGCTGTGACCCTGTAAATTCAGCCTGGCAAAAACTGCTGTGTTCTACACTGAAGAAAAGGTATATGAACAATTTTCCCTCAGAAATTCAGCAATAAACACATTGAATTAGACTAAAATAGTATTTAATAATCTTTGTTTTAATTACAACTTTGCAAAATAGATTTTTTACAGAAAATAATTGCACAATTTTCACTCAGAAATTGCTACAAATAATTACAAACAAACAGCAATAAACACATTGAATTAAACATGAAATTATGACGTAGAAAGATTCAAGTAGTATTTAATAATCTTTTGTTTCGGTAACATTTTAGTATAGGGACCAATTCTCACTATTAACTAGTTGCTTATTAGCATGCCTATTATTAACATATTGACTGTTTATTATTTACTATTTATTCTGCATGACCATATTCTACATCCCTAATCCTACCTAAAACTACCTAACTAACTATTAATAAGCAGCAAATTAGTAGCTTTTTGAGGCAAAAGTCATAGTTAATGGCTTGTTAATAGTGAGAATTGGATCTTAAAGGGGTGGTTCATTGCGATTTCACTTTTTTAACGTTAGTTAGTGTCTAATGTTGCTGTTTGAGCATAAACAATATCTGCAAAGTTACGAAGCTGAAAGATCAATGCAAACGGAGATATCGTCTTTTAAAATTCTGGCAGTTTAATGCCTACAAAAACGGCTGGTAGGGACTACAAGAAGTTACTTCCCGGGTTCGTGACATCACAAACCCAGGTAAACCCCGCCCTCGGGAAAAGGCAGCAAAGTAGACTGCACCCCATAAACACAATCAAGCCTAGAAAAAAAACAGTGAACCACCCCTTTAAAATAAAGTGTGACCTTTGTTTCATTTACAACTTAAAAAAAAACAATTTTTTACAGTGTATCCGCAACATCAGAGGAATTGCAGGCGTTTAGGAGCTCCACTGGTACTCGAGTTCTTGATTCTCAGTTTGGTCTTGCTGCAGAACAGTGCTTCATGTTATTCCCTGAGATGAAAGGAGGACCTGACTGAAAACAGTGGTGGTGGTCTTTAGTGCTGACAAATCGTAAAGAAGTGTGAGTGTGTGGGTGTTACTGTTATGATCATCTGATCACGGCGCTAATCTAATCACTGTTTGGGCTTCACTTCATGCTGACTAACTATTACAAGTGCATTGTGTGTGTGTGTGTGTGTGTGTGTGTGTGTGTGTGTGTGTCCACTGTGAGTCACTGATATGGGATATTCTGCTGAAGTGCTTAGTCTCAGCCAGATTGTTTGACTGTCAGCAGTGTTATTTTAGTAGTAGTTTTATGCTGATATAGTGTTTATTAAGTGGACAGGGCTGCAGTGTTATCTGCATGGATCCCAGTCTCAGTTAGAGCCAATACTGTGAGTCTGACTGACTGGTGAAGACAGCAATGAAGTCAACGACTGGCTCAGTCCTACTGAGAAGGAAAGAACAGCACAGAGAAGTGTGAAGGTGATCAGAGATGCACTTTATCCTGTAAATGTAACATGGGATGTACGCCAGGGCTCAAGAATAAGGATAGTCTGAGGCCTATTGGGTCAGCGCTTTATCTTACACTTTTTTGGTAACACACATACAGTTTTGTTCCATTTGGTTTTAATTTCTTGCAAACTTTTTAAACCTAGATTTGTTTTTCAGAACATGCTATGATGGTCTTAGTAGCATAAGTAAGAATGAGTTTAAAAATGACAAACCAATCCGTAATGTTTTACCAAGTATGGCATAATTTTCCAGCAAGTGTTTATTGTATTTGCGTCTGTCTGTCTGTCTGTCTGTCTGTCTGTCTGTCTGTCTGTCTGTCTGTCTGTCTGTTTGTCTGTCTGTCTATTTGCTGCTGCCTGTCTGTCTATCTATCTATCATTTGTTTCTATCTATCTATCTATCTATCTATCTATCTCTCCCTCTCTC
>NW_015547668.1:912274-913294 GCF_001515605.1 Sinocyclocheilus anshuiensis | reverse complement strand
CAAATTCAAATGAGCTTTATTGGCATGACTTGCACAGTATTGCCAAAGCATTGTCCATTACATGAATAAGGAATAAACGTTTATATAATACATAAACAAAACAAGAAAAGATCTGTAAAATAATTAAGTAAATAAGTACGTGTACTTTTATTTTTCTCCCACAAAAAAAACAAACCCAAGAAAAATATTAAAGACATTGTTTAAAAAAAATAAAAATAGATAAAAAAAAACTTTGCACAACAGTACATGTAAGAAATGCTCTTGCTTCAGTTTTGTCCACTGGCTGACAGTCTTAGTTTGTGACAGGCTGATACACAGTCTCTGTGCTCGCGGCTGCCATCTCTGTCTGTGTCGTCCTCTCTCTATAGCCCGGGGGCAGTCGAATTGTTTAATTCTTTGGCTAATTCATTTATATAAATGTTAAACAGAGTGGGGCTCAATGGGCAACCTTGTCTAACTCCTCGTTGTTGAGAGAAAAATTCTGTTCGATTATTCCCTATTTTTACAGCACATGTATTGTTTTTATACATGGTGCTGATTAAATCAAAAGTTTTCCCTCCAATCCCATTTTCCAGTAGTTTTAGAAATAGTCCTTCATGCCAGATTGAATCAAAAGCTTTTTCAAAGTCGATAAAGCAAGCAAAGATTTTGGTTTTGTTTTGGTGTACATGTTTATCAATGATAGTGTGGCGGGTATAAATGCGGTCAGATGTTCTGTGTTTGGGCAGGAATCCAATAGCTTTAATAACTGAGAGGGCTGTCTGCATATTTCATAGTTTTGAGAGCTCTCTCGCTCTCTGTCTGTCTGTCTGTCTATCTATCTATTTGCTGCTGCCTGTCTGTCTGTTAAAAAAAAAAAACCACAGTCGAATGCAAAAACGTTGCATTCGAATTTAAGGTCTGCGTCAGCCGTCAGGCATGCGATGACGATGTATGTGTCATCGATTGCATTTGAATGGTTTTGTTAGCCTATCCAGTTGAACCCACTAGATGCGGCGCTGCTACGTTGTTCATTCATAT
>NW_015547668.1:884014-911135 GCF_001515605.1 Sinocyclocheilus anshuiensis | reverse complement strand
TCAGCCGTCAGGCAGCCTTATCAGTGGCGCACGAGATGCGATGACGATGTATGTGTCATTGATTGCATTTGAATGCTTTTGTTAGCCTATCCAGTTGAACCCACTAGATGCGGCGCTGCTACGTTGTTCATTCATATATTGCGGAAAACGAGAGCATCAGTGTGGAGATGATGTTGTTTACGTCAAAACTGAAACCAAGCCGTTCACACAGAAAGCATATTTATCACATTTTCTAGAGGGACATCTATCAGCATTGCACTCGATGAATGACGTTGCACGGCGTGTTTAGAAAGCCATGCAAAATTAATGCAAGTTCAACTTTTAAAAAACATGTCTAAAGACGTTATGGCGGTTTTCCCCCATCCCACTGTATCTCATGTTTCTAAAAGTAGTCTACTCTTTGGGATTGGTTTTCGGTCCTTTGTATTAAACTATACATACATGCATGGTGCTGTTTTTTTTCTAATCGTTTAAGCAACTTTATTAATTATATATGGTTTATAAACATTATTTTAAACATTAAGCACTTTTTTTTCAAAGATAGACGTGTTATTTTATTACGCTTTGAAGAAACGTGCATAATATTTTGCTCGATGCGCCCTCTTGTGGCCTCAGGAGAGAAGCCAAAAGCTTTTTTTCCCCCCTAACTGAAATTATGCCTTTTAAATTCGAATATAATTCGAATTTTGATCATATTTAAGTAGAAAATTCGAATTTAGTTTTTCAGTCATTTTGACAGCCCTAGTTGTAACTTAGTTCACCTTTACATCAAAACTAGGCTATGTTGTAACTTACGAACAGCAGTGTGTTACACTTAAGCATGTAGGTCATGGTGCTACAGTACAGTGAGTCATTTGCTTACTGTAGGAGGGGAAGGAGAAATTCACTCACAGATGTAAACAGTCACTATTAGCCAAAGCAAATTTACTACAGGAACAGTCCACCTGGAAAACCAAGTCCCGATAGTTCATGACTTGTTCTTCACTAGTTCCTTATTTGAACCAGCAACCGTCCCATTACAAGCCCTGAGCTTTGACTGCTGCACCATAAAAGACACAATGCAAGTAAATCAGTGTGTAAATGCTGTGGAGTATTTTGGAGTGCTGTCAGGTTAGTGGGGCAGCGTGTGTGGGAGGAGAGTCCGTGTGTAGATGCGTGATGCGTGGGGGGAGCTCTATTTCAGGAAGACATGGAGCTGCCTGTGAAACACGCTGACAAGAAGAGTCTGGATCAGACACTAGGTGCACTGAAATGACCACACTGCAAATCTCTGGACATTCTACACCCAAATACGCTTCTGCTGCTGTTGATAACTCAGCAAACTCTCTCTCTCTCTCTCTCTCTCTGTGTGTGTGTGTGTGTGTGTGTGTGCTCGTAATGTGGTGAAAGGCAAAGTTTTTTTTTTAATTCCCATGATCTCAATATAGAATCTCCTTTCAGTTTGGACACAGCCCCCTCTCTCTCTTTCTCTATGTTTGTCTCTCTTTGTGGTGATTGTGCTCTCCAGAGGCGCAGTGGAAAATGTGATGTATTTCCCCTGGATTTAAAACATGTGGTTCCCTTCTGGCAGAAACGCCCAACTGACGAGACAGCGGGTGTTCCATCATACTGGGTTTTACTATCCGCATGTTTTTCTGTCAACCTTTTTTTGTGTATATAAATAGAGTGATGTGCCTTAAGATGCAATCACCTTACCAAAATTGCAAACACAGCTCGCACAGAAGTCATATTCAAACCTAGCACCTTCCTCTTGGTCCATGCGCTGAATTTGCATGACCAATTTGAACATGAGTGAATTCTGCCGTGGGGAACTTTTGCCCAACCGTGCAGTTTCCTATTAAAAATGACTGTATTCCACCTGCGAAATTTAGCCAAGCAACAGTAAATATCATTGCACCTTTAAAGGGATAGTTTACCTAAGAATATATTCTGGTATCTTTTATTCACATTCATGCCGTTCTAAACTCCTATGGCTTTTTTTCGTGGAACACAAATGGAAAAAGAAAATAATTTTTGAAGAATATCCTGGTCACTCTTTTATTAATATAATCAAATTGAGGATTAGGACTAGGGATACGTTTAATTTGGGAATGCTTCAATGTCAATTTATTCACGATTCTGACATCTTCCATAAACTGTCCTCAAAGTGGCAATAAAAGTAAAGGTGGATGTCAAAATGTGAATAATGACTGTTAATGAAAATGCTATCGTATATTGTCAGAAGACTTGGATTTATAATGCACAGTGTCAACTTTTATGATTCTTTTTTGTCATCTGGGAGATTTACAGCCCCAGTCCCCATTTACTCCCATTATATTGAAAGTGTAACCTGGATATTCTTCAGTTTTCTTCATATTTACCGTACGTGTTTTACAGAAGAAGAAAGTCATGTTTGGAATGACATGAAGGAGAGTAAACAATGACAGAGTTTCCATTTTTGGGTGAACTATTCCCATTCGTTTTGAGTCATGTTGCCATTTCATTCATTATAGTATGAACCTCAGTCACCTTTGTTCTTCATGGCACCTGTTTTTAGTCAGTGCTGAATATATAAATACAAAATCTCAAATTTTCCATGATTCAGTGCTTCCTGCCTTTCTGTGTATATATGTTCAATACCAGTGTGTGTTGCTCAGTGCCAACCCCCATCATATTGTGAAGACAAAACATTTCCATTTATCCCCTAAAGGATTGTTATAGGTCACATAAACACTGTAACACATACAGCAACTACTCAAAATGAAAAAAGCCCATCTGTGATCTCAGTGCCATCATATCTCACGCTCTGCAGTCAGACAAGCCTGGACAAATGGGGAACCATGTCTGCAACCATTTAAACAGACTCAATTGTGCAAGAAGTTTAATATCAATGTGTTTGTGTAGCTGTAATGACAAATGACCTCTCTCTCGTTTTCTCTCTATTTTCGTTGTAGGGCTGGAAGGGCTCCCCCTCATGGCAGGGTCAAAGACTACTGTGTTCACCCGCTGCTACAGAAGGTGAGTGATCAAGTGCATGCTCTCTGTATTTAAACACAGTATTTGCATCATTGATATGGCTTACAAAGTAGGGCTCTGCCATGAATACCTTCCTCAGAAGCATGTTTTTGATCCAGTTTTCTCCAAAGGCATGTCAGAAAATGTTTATTAAAGCATTCAAAGCCTTGAACCAAACCAGCCAGTTTCGAGAACATACAGTATACACAACAAACATTTGGTTTGAAGTAAATATTTGAAAATCTGGAAGACAAAGTGACAAAAACATAAGAATATGTATTTAACATCCTTAGGCCCGGTTTCACAGACAGGGCTTAGACTAAGCCAGGATTAGGCCATTGATCAATTAGGAAATTTAAGTAATTTTTATTAACATGCCTTAGAAAAGACATTACTGGTGTGCACCTTGAGACAAAACCAAGGCACTGATATATTTTAAGATCAATCAGTGCAAGTTTCTTTCAGTTAAAACAGCTCAGACTTACACTTTAGTCTGGAACTAGGCTTAAAGGTCCCCTGAAATGCTTAGAAAAACGCAGCGTTACTCTGTGTTGACGTCATTTTAACTGAAACAGGAAGACAGGGCGGGACATATCAAGCAGCCCCGCCCCTTTTTAAAATAGCCAATAGCGTTCGTTTATATCACAGCTTGGGCTAGAGCCGTTCAGAGCCGTTGAGCTCCGTAAAGCCACATTTGACAGGGTATGCCAGCCACAATCTCATCCATATTGCTATAAAATATAGCATTCTGTGTAGAATTCAAATAGCTCCGATACATTTTGTGGTCTGCGCCGACTCGCGCATGTGATCCGCTCCGTGCTATCGTTTCTCTGGACCGGAGCAGAGTGTGTGCGGTGCTGTGGTTAGCGGGACACAGTGCGAAACCAGACTTCTTCTTTTCCTCAATGGAAAGCATATTTACACTGTTTAAATCGTTCCCTGTCCCCTATATAGTGCACTACGTGCCATTCACTGTACAGAAAATACTAATTCTGTGGACAAGTGACCGATTTCAGCCGCGGCTTCAGCGTCTATTTTATAGTGTAGGGGGCGGGCGCTTCGGATTCTAGAGAGCATTTGATTGGACAGAAAGTTTGACGAGAAGCTGAAGTACGATGTGACGTCAAAAAAAATCGTTGAGCCGTTTTGGCGGAAGTGACGAACTGCAAGCTTTGAATGCTTATATCGTCTAAATGCGAATTTTGACACTGTTTTGGAGCACACTGCCTTATAGATAACCTTAAGACTAACATATTGATACTAACACCCAAAAAAACTTTAATTTTGATTTCATGGGGACTTTAAGCTTTGTCTGTGAAACGGGGGGTTAGTGTATCATACTTAAATGTATCAATTGTATCAAATGTTACAGAGTCTGGATTTACTACTGTCTTTTCTGCTTTAATACTACAATATCCCACATTAACTAACATTAGTTAGCTAGTTAGCTAAACCCTAAAAAGCTATAAAGACTAGAGCAATTTCCATTGGATCATGCTTCAGGATTGTATTTATTTACGTTTATCTAAAGTGACTTGCTTTACATTTGAGGTACACATTTGGTCATTCCTTGCTTTCACTGGGAATTGAACCCATGACCTTGGCATTGCTAATGTCATGCTGGTAGTCTTGGAAAGTTTGCATGTTATCACTATAAATATATGTTCTTACTGAGATTTTAAATGGCACTTTTACTTCTGGGACTGTAATGTTGATCAGTGTGTTCTATTTAAAATCAGATGTGGGATATTCCTACTTATTATCTTTGGCATAATAGGTTTCTGTTGCTCAGAAGACGACAAAAAAAGAAAGAAAAAAAAAAAGCAATTATATTTATATAGCTGTGCAGGTGTTCCACTGTCAACAAAGAAACCTATACAGCATACGAAGAGTTCTGGACCAGAGCTGTACCATCTACGGGACAGCTGGAAGCACCAGGATATGCACTGACACTAAACTGTGATGTACAGTGACGTCCTCTGACTCCACAGTGCGTCCGTCTGTTGTTCGCTCAAGAGAGAGCATTCATAACTAATGGTGCAGTAGTGTGATGAATTCTCCCATCATTCAACAGGGCCACGCATACTGTCATTACAATACTGCCCCCTGCTGGCAATCTACCCAATTAAAAGGTAATTGTAAGATTTCAGAGTTTAAAATAAGAATGTGACAATTATAAGAAAGCCACATTGTGAATAAATTTGCAATTAAAAGAAACAAAGTCACAATTGCAAAATTTCTTTTTTTTGTGATCTGAAATCCAAGTTGGAAGATATAAAGTTGCATTTGTGACCCTGGACCACAAAACCAGTCATAAGGGTCAATTTTTTGAAATTGAGATTTATACTCAAAACTGATGTCCTCTGACTCCACAGTGCGTCCGTCTGTTGTTCGCTCAAGAGAGAGCATTCATAACTAATGGTGCAGTAGTGTGATGAATTCTCCCATCATTCAACAGGGCCACGCATACTGTCATTACAATACTGCCCCCTGCTGGCAATCTACCCATTCACTGTCCACAAACAGAGGTGGCCAAAATGATTACACTAGTATTTTCAGCAGCTAAAAATGGTATTAAGTCAGTTGTTTCTATCTTTTGCTGTAGTGGGTCAGTAAGAAATATCAGTTTAGATTTCCAAACATTCATTTTGCCTTTAATTGTAATAATCCAGTGAGATTTTTGTATGTCAGCAGCCAGTGCTCCACACAGCGATCTGATCTGATCATCATCCAGTCTGTCTGGAATGACACAAACTGAGACAGACTAGTTTTTGGTAGTTTTTTGAAGGCTCAATTAATTACTAGTGAGCTCTAACTGGACTGCACTATTGCCGTACATTTGGTTACTATACATCTAATGGCCATTTATGTGTCTGCAGACGTTACAGTGGTGTATCAGAACGGCTTGCCGGTGATCTCCGTACGTCTGCCGTCCCGACGAGAACGCTGCCAGTTCACCCTCAAACCCTTGAGCGACACGGTGGGTGTTCTCCTTCAGCAGCTGCAGGCGGAGGACAGGGGCATCGATAGAGTCGCCATCTACTCTACAGGTAGAGCTCAACACAAGATCTCCGAAATCTAAAGCCAAATCTAGAAGACAGTCAAGTTTTGGTTTAACCT
Source organism: Sinocyclocheilus anshuiensis (assembly GCF_001515605.1). Classification (NCBI taxonomy): domain Eukaryota; kingdom Metazoa; phylum Chordata; class Actinopteri; order Cypriniformes; family Cyprinidae; genus Sinocyclocheilus; species Sinocyclocheilus anshuiensis. The sequence goes on along the minus strand of NW_015547668.1, from coordinate 905,021 downwards.
TTTGCTGAAGGTTTCCCAGATGTTTATGGTGTTTACATGACAGTTGTGATTTTCTTCATGTCTTGCTGACCCCAGCGGTAATAGTATACAAATAACACAATGATAACAGAGTTTTCATTTTTTTGGTGAACTAGCCCTTTAAGAATAGTCAGCTCACATTCAAACACATTCATTGTTCTCAGCTCTGGGGGCAAAATTAAATTCAAATTGAAGTTATTAGCAAATTCTTTTGTGGTTTAAGCCACAAGTCGCAGATGAGCGTGTGGTTTTCTCTGACATGTTTAATTGATCGTACATCTTCTAATCTAATTGAGGAGCAAGAATCATTTGTACTCTGTGCAAACTGCATATCTGCTCTGTTTCAAGCTCAATTATTCCCGTGTGAGAGGCACTTGTGCTTTCTTTACCTCTCTCTGTTTCACCTCAGATTGGAAAATGCTTCTTTTCCTGATGAGCATATTAACGCAGAGCAGGAAACCTTTGCGATAAGCATTGAGATTGGCTCTCGTATTACATAACCATTTCAGTGAGAGGATTGCGTTCCGCTAATTTCCCTCCTTCTCTCTCTATAGATGGAGCAAGAATAGCGTCCTCGACAGGAATGGACATTTTACTTATGGACAGCTTTAAGCTAGTCATTAATGACACAACATATCTGGTGCAGCCGCCCAGGAGAGGTGAGTGTGCCCTGTTGCATTGTGGGTCATTCTGTGCAAGACTTTGCAGAGGCCCAGCGGAGTTTTTGATATTCTGTTGGCATCCGTTGCAGATCTGCTACCGCACGAGGAAGCGGAGCGACTGAACGATGTCAAGTTCTTGGTGCAGCAGCTCTACACCACCCTGTGCATAGATGAGCATCAGCTCACCAAAGAGAGAGAGCTGATTGGACGACTAGAGGACCTCAACTCTCAGCTCCTGCCCTTGGAGAAGGTGAGCTGTTTGGATTAATGTCACCAAAACACAAAACACCTGACCAATTTATTCTCCTCAAACTGGGAGTTTTTCTTTTTGCCATTTTAACCTATTTTGCACTGTCTGGTGGAAATTGTTTTTACTTCAGAGAGAGATATATATTGTCCAAATGAAGTCCTTAGCAATGCATATTACTAATCACAAATTACGTTTTGATATATTTACGGTAGGAATTTTACAAAATATCTTTATGGAACATGATCTTTACTTGATATCCTAATGATTTTTGGCATAAAAGAAAAATCAATAATTTTGACCCATACAATGTTTTTTTGGCTATTGCTACAAATATACCCCAGCGACTTAAGACTGGTTTTGTGATATAAAGTCACATTGCAAAAAATATAGAGTATGTGTTGCAATTATAATGGCAAAGTGTGATATAAAGTCATAAATGAGATATATGGTCAATTACCTTTTTAGTTTTTTGTACTCTGTGGTGCCAACAGTCAATTTTTGTCCAGCAATGCTACGGAGTTAAAAAAAGATGTAACTTATGCAAATGAAGCAGCAATGTGACGCGACGGCTGAAGTGAAGACAGTGAAGCTCTCGTGATTCATCTTCCGTCAAAGAAAATGGAGAAGTTAATGTTACTGTAAGCAGTTTCCCTGCTCTTGATGATTCGTCTCTGCCCACATGCAGAGATATAATGAAAAATGATCCGTGGAAAACAGAAATTGAGAAATTGAGCAGAATTGATTCCTGCGCTGATAAATAATCTTGTTCACAATATGGTGTATTACGAACTGTTGGAGTTCGTGTAAACGGTTTTTGCCCTGCGTTATGTAAATTTACAGTATAGTATATCAACCAACATATCATTTGTGATGAGGTTTTCAAAAGCTATGGCCAATAGCAGTTCACTAATAACATTATTGCTTCCAGCAGAATAGCCACTTTGACCAAGAGTACAACCACTTGATTCAATCCCAGTCCTATTTCTGTCATATTTCAGGTGCTAAACTGTGTGGTGATTAGATGTGTATTTGATCTGAATTGGGAACTCTACTACACTGGTTCTGTGGTTGCCTCTTCAGATGACTTTTTAAGTTTGCAGATCTCACTAACAATTTTTTTTTTGTGGTTACTGAACATCTAAAAATGTATGCAAAAATATATTTTAAGACTTTTCAGTGTAAATGGAATCATAAACTGGAAAAAAAAATGACATTTATGTACTACATTTCTTATTAGTTCCACCAACCACTGAACTGCACACACAGGATTGTGGGAAATCATAGACAGCAAAAGTGATACTAACACACATTATCTGATCATAATGATAACTGGTAATTAAGCTGAGGATCTAATTGCACAGTATATTGAGTGTGTAGAAGAGAGGGGTTTTACACACTGAGAGCTGTCTGAATACTGCTAATTTTGTAATTGCAAAGTTTTGTGAAAGCAACTGAGCCTTGCTTTTGGGAGTTTTGTGTTCTTTAGCATTATAAATGAGCAAAACTGAACTAATAAAGCCCACAACTATTTCTTTGAAGGAACTGAAAACCTCACTGACTTTTGAACGGACTGGCCACTGTTTGTTTGTTTGTTCCACAAGGACAGCTAAATAAAAAGGCTTATTAACTCTTAAAAGGGAGAAGGTTGTGTGTCTTTAGTCTTCTGGTGCATTTTGATGTTAATGTGACACATTCTCGATTAACATTTGCCTAATTTTACTGAATCTTGCATATAATACTTGTCTATCCACAAATGTTTATAATCTATGAACAAATGTTTGTGTGTATATATATATGTGCTGTCAAACGATTAATCGCATTCAAAATAAAAGTTTGTTTACATAATATATATGTGTGTAGTGTACTGTGTGTATTTATTATGTATATATAAATAGACACACATACATGTATATATTTAAGAAAAATATTTTGCTTATATATTAAATATATTTATATATAATATAAATTATATGAATATAAAATGTATACATATGAATAATACATGTAAATATTTTCAAAATATTTAGTGTATGTGTGTGTATTTATATATACATTATATGTAAACAAAAACATTTATTTTGGATGTGATTAATCACGATTAATTGTTTGACAGCACTAATAAATAAATAAATATATATATATATATATGTATGTACAAACATTTGTGGAAAAAATGGGTCATATACTCTGTATTTTTATTTTTTTACTTTTTTTTTAATGATTTTATTTATAACAGTTTTTATATAAACATAAAACAAATAAAAGTCTCACAAAAGGTATACAAAAATTATACTATACACAAAAAAGAGAAAAAACAAAACAAAAGAGACCCCCCACCTACCCCCCACGAACAGGCACCAGATACAATGAAAAATATACACCTTAAACAAAGGCATACGTAATCAAACATAAACGAAACATTAAAGATGGAGTGAAGGAATAAAACAGTGAAGCTATCTATTCAACTCTTATAAAGATACCTAAGGAAGGGGCCCCAGATTTTATCAAATTTTTTAGAAGCATCAATCTTGGAAAAGCGAATCCTTTCGAGCTTGAGGGCGGCAACCATCTCCGCTAACCATTCATGAAAACTGGGCGGTAAAGAGGACTTCCAATCCATCAAAATCACCCTTTTAGCTACCACCATACCAAACATAAGAGACAATTGCTGAGAATGTGTTAATGCTAATTTAGGGTCAGAACATCCAAGCAAAGCTAATTCAAGATCTGGACTGATATCTTCTCCAAAAACATTTGAATACTCTCTATGTCTTTTTAAATATATATCACGTTAACAAAAATGAATAAATACTGTAACAAATATATTGCCCATTGTTAGTTCATGTTAGTTAATGCATTAATTAATGGGACCTTATTGTAAAATGTTACCCAGTAAACGTTAAATTCATTTTTAAATGTTAACATGTAGGCAGTCGTAAGAAATTCTTCAAAACATAGCAAAATCTAGTGTTGACAGCACAGTAGCATGCTGGTAAAATGATATTTTTGAACGTTTGCAATATCTTTTGTAATCTCGTGTTCTCAGGTTAAAGAAGAGCTGAGTAAGAGAGCCGAGCGCAGGACTACATGGGTGCTGTGGGGTGGGATGGCATACATGGCCACACAGTTTGGCATTCTGGCACGGCTGACCTGGTGGGAGTACTCATGGGATATCATGGAGCCCGTCACGTATTTTATCACCTATGGTACAGCAATGGCTATGTACGCTTACTTCGTGCTGACACGTCAGGTGAGCAGCTCCAACTCTTTATCCCCACACTTTCAGAAGGTCTCTGTGAATACACGGGAGGAGGAGATCCGTCTGACCTCTCTGCTGTCGTTCTCTCACACAGGAATATCTTTACCCAGACGCCAGGGACAGACAGTACCTGCTGTTCTTTCATAAGGGAGCGAAGAGAACACGCTTTGACATTGAGAAGTACAACAAACTGAAGGATGCGATTGCTGAGGTAAGCTAGTTCACACACAAACATCGCACGAGTCGCTCCTTTCGTTCTCTTAAAGGAACAGAACTCAGTAGACATGTGCGCAATATTATGGTTTAGTGCAGTAAAGAATATGTATGATTTTGTTAGCTTGGACACACAGTGAATAAAGCATTTTTTTTCCATAACAAGATAAACTTACAGCATTGTCATGGACAGCAGTGAATATATTTGACTACTAAATGCCATTTAAAGATGATACTATTCCCCTTTCAGAGTAATATATTCATAATTCATAATGTGCTTAATTTTCATTTTAATCAGCAAATGTTCTGTCACATGAAATGCTAATTGTTATTTTGCATATTCAGCTATCTATAAATCATCATTTATCTGAGGATTAATTTTCTTTAAAAAGTCCCCCACACACAAAAAAATTTTCAAGATTCTTTTATTTATTTATATATATATTTTTTAATACATATCTGTTTTAGATTCAATGTAAACACTATGCTTTGGCAATACATTGTAACAATTGTCATGTCAATAAAGCACATATTGAACTGAATTGAATTGAATTGAGATATATATGTTGGTGTTAAAAAAACTAAAATATCACACATTACAATGTTTCTCGTCTGTTTTGTAGGTGCAGACAAAACATGAAAAAAAAAAACTTATGTATGACCCAGGGGACATGAGTAGATGTATTAATGTTTATTAATGTTTACTTGTATTTTACAGGGTAATTTTATTTTTAATAATTAAGCACAAACTATCAGTCAAAACTTTGGATTTTTTTGGGGGGGCGATTTGATGAAAAATACAGCAAAGACAGTAATATTGTCAAATATTATTACAATATAAAATAACTTCTCCATTTTAATTTTTTTTTTAAATATAATTTATTCTTGTGATGCAAAGTAAGTCCAAAACCAAACAAAACAAGGTAAATTCAAAACAAAAAAGAAAAAGTAAAAAAAAACTAATATGGCACAAAATAATTCTATTTCTAATCAGTGTTGTTCTTTTGAACTATAATATTTATCAAAGAATCTTGAAAAAAAACATTGTTTTCACAACATTATAAAGCAGCAAAAACTGCCTAAACTTTGATAATAATAAGAAACATTAATAATTGAGCACCAATAATCTCATCAGCATATTAGAATGATTTCTAAAGGATCATAAGTGGGATGAACTGCCTGATTCTGCTTTCTACATATTGTTTTTGCCATCAGTCATTAAAAGAAAGCTAAAGAACCCTTTAATAAAAGTCTTTTTTTAGTGCTTTTATTTTGAAAGCCCCTGATTTGCTGTATGGAGAAGAACAGCATGAACATTCTCTCCAACATCTCCGTTTTTGGGGTGCTCTGTTCCTTTAACCAAATTCATTCGTCCTATTTTCTCTCTGTGCCTCAGGCGGAGTTGGATCTAAAGCGTCTTCGAGACCCGCTGCAGTTGCAGCTCCCTGTCCAGCAAATCAATGCCAGCGAGGACTGAGAACCTGAAGCCCTTTCATTCTCTTCTGCCTCTTTGCGTTTTGTTTTCTGTCTCTTTTTATCTTTTTGCTTTATCTCTACAACCTCAATGAAAAACCAGATCCACAGCAAGCTTCGGAGTTTTATTATCCTTTTTATTGTGTCCTTTAATTTGGCAAGTCTATGCAGAGGAGAAGAGATACAATTAAACGAAACGACAAAACTCGTTTCGTTTGTGTGACGATGCTCGCAACAGGAGCACACGGAGAAGGACTTCAGACAGGAAGTTGAGACATTGGGATTGAACCAGTACATCGCTATGAGACAATGACCCCACGTCTTGCATGGGAAAGGACTCTCAAAAATCTAAAAACCATCTGCCCTTGGGTTGAACAGTTTTTTTTCCACATTGGAGTACTGCTGATATCCCTAACTCTGACACTTTGCAGAAGAGATTTCGGGATGTGGTGCTCTTTTCCGTCTCTGGAAAAGATCCGTTTACCATCGAGCCAGTCCTCTTGTGGCTGAAAGGCCTGTACGTAACAGCCTTTTGATTTCTTTCTCGCTTCCTTACGGACCTGTTAAGACAGATCTAACAGCTAAAATATCACTGTGTGTTCTATTATTCCAAAAAGAAAACGAATCAAAGAATTTTTGGCACTTTTTATTTTAAAAGCCATATTATGTTTATTGTGATGATGGAAAAAAAGAGAAATGAGTAGAAACTTTTCTTCTCATTATTAGATTTTTTTTGTTTTTAATCATGCAACCAGACATTACATATCTGCAGATGCTCTGATATTTTATTTTCTGAGATCCCCCATCATAAAACGAAGCTCGAAAAGTCCATCCCTAACGCTGTGAGCCTGAAATATGATACACCCCATTGGTTTACATGTTGATGCGAAATGCAGATGGATCCTCTTTAAAGGTCTTCTCTCTTCTCTATAAATCTTCTTTGGAACATCATCAAATGACATTTTCCCACAGTGCCTCGCAGCATCTGCTGCAGCGTGCTTGTTACGAAACACCTGTTTTTTATCAGACACGATCCAAGAAAATGACCCATCGAACGGTCTTAAGGCAGGTCACTGTAAAATGTGATTTATTTTGCTGGAAAAAGGTTCCGGATGTGATCAGCTTCCCATCATTCATGTGGCGTTTTTAGCTGCATATATCTGCCTCGTATGCCAAGTCTTATGGGACATGCAGAGAACGTGTAATATATTAGATCTAGAATTAGAGTGTGTTTTGCACACTTCGTGGCATGCTATAGAGAGAGAGCGTCTATATGTGCTATCTTTAGCCGACAGGCCTTAGCAATGATTCTAGCTGGGTTGAGCTTGAGCGTCGACATCGTTTTCATTGGTTTTGCCATGCATTTTCAGTCCAGTTAGTATATGAGATTATGCTATTAATGCTATTATAAAAACAAAGTTCTCTCCATCATTTCCACAAAGATGGGCAACCAGACTATTTAAATCTAAGGGGTGTGAAACAGACTTGACTCTGGTTGCTCTCTAACAAAATGATCATATCAAGTCTTGAAATTGGTTTTTGGGCCATTATCGTTACCCATAATCCTGTTGTCTATTGTGGGTTTGCCCTACACACTCAGACCCCCGTGGAGAAATAGCTCTGTTGTTCTGTAGCAGAAGCCCGGCTGTCCATGTTTGTGCCTGTGGTCGCCATTAAGCGTTTTTTAAAGCCATATTCATGTTGCGTTTGTGTCTTTATAGGTGGAAGGGGCACATAGAGTCTCAAATCCCCTTAGCAGCAGCAGCTTGTGTCCATTCTTACCATGTTTAAATATTACAGGGTGAGATTCCAGCCTACAACTCTAATAGAAGGTACATTAAAAGAAAGAGTTCCTCCAAAAACCAGTTGTTTCTGTGAAACTCAAAAGGAGAAATTTAGTAGAATGTTCTTGCAGCTCATTTCTATACAACATTCATACTGACCACGGCCGTCAATCTTTTAAAAATCCTTCATTAGTTAATAGGACTCTATATACCAAGTCTTCTGAAGCCATGTGAAAATTTTGAGGAACAGATTGACATTTTTCTAAAATGGCGATTGTGTTTAGTTTCATTTTTAGATTCAAACGCTGATGTTTCATGTTTCAGTGTTGGGAAATGGGGAAGATTTTTAGCAGTTGATGACTGAAATGGATGGTTCAACCAAAAATTATAATTTTTGTTAAAGTTTATTTACCCTCATTTCTGTTCATCCATTCAAAATTCATCCAACCAAATCTTTGACGTATCAAAAAGTAAAAAAAAAAAAGAAATGTTTGTATGAATCAAGTGGTTTAATTCACATTTTCTAAAGAGACATGGACGCTTATAATGAAGAGATTTAATTTAGTCTTTTATCAATACTTTGTTCAATGCATATAAACGGAGCTCATCAAATATGGCAAACGGAAGCTCCACGTTATTTGCTTAAAGTGTGAGAAGGTCAAACATTCTTGTGTGACACAAGAACAAACAAAATTGGTAAAATTATTGTAAAGTGTTACCAATTTAATTGTGTTCATCATATAAAGTAATTGTGTCTCTTCAAAAGACTTGGATTGAATCACTTGATTCATATGGATTGATGCACCAATGTTTTTGTTGTGTGGACTTTCAAAAGATGAGCGAATGTTAAAAATATCCTCATGTGTTGTTTTGAAGAATCTTCTAGGTTTAGAATGACATAAGGGTGAGTAAACAATTCAAAGCTATTGTATGACTTCAGGAGACCTGGAATATAGCCTCTGAATCATGTAAACTACTTCTTGTTGGTCTTTTTAGAGCTTTTTAGAGGTTTAGAAAAGAGAACTAAGAACTGTGAAAATTCTTCAAACTTTCTCTGTTTTGTGTTTATTGGGAATAAAAAACAGCATCGGGTCTGGAATGACATGGTAAATAATGACAGAAATATTTGGGGATCATAATCCATAATTTGGATTTTGCATGTCTGGCTAAAAGTGTAAGTGTTGTGATGGATGGCCTTTAACAGTGACTATTTATTGTTGGTGAGGAGTTCAGGTCATTGGGAGTTACTCGGTGTGCTTGAGTGAATTACCTTGTGATTTAACACAGCAAGATCTGAACTGTAGGTGATTTTTTTTTTTTTTAAGGATAACAGCTTGATAACTGCATTATGTCTGACCCAGCTGCTTTCAGGGGAGATGCTTCTCTCTTTTATCAGAGTCTGTTTGAACAGGGTTTATCAGACTGAAATTCAAACTGTGGTTCCATCACTCTAGACGTAGCTGATGGGTACAATACACATGCATATCCACTATTGGTCCGGAAACAACATTGAGGCATAGTGCTGAACCTAAGCATTAATCACTCTAAAGGAAATGAGCGACTGATTATATGAATGTTCATAATCCTTAACCTAAACCTTAAAATCTGTTTGGTCTATAAAGGATCAATAAAGAATGTTGACTGAAGGCAGAATCAAGGTCACGGTGCACATTTGTGACAATATGCAGTTGGTGTGAGCATCTCGTCTCAGACTTCATGAATTTTCTGTTCATGCATAACCTTCGTCCATAGCGGTCAAAATCAGCCGATGCATCATGCGCATAAAAAACATCCATTCTTCCTCACTTACTGTGATCAACAGTCTGTGATCAACAGTCATAAATTCATCCTTTATAAACACACTCCAAAGTTATTTCAGGGCAAAAAGTCAGCCATCTCACTCTCCAAGATGCCCAGTACACTTGACATCCCTCGACCTACTGAACATCTATAAGAGGTCTTGGGACTGGTCATTATCTGATAAGTTGAACTTCTTTTTGTTTATTTGTAGGGTTTTCGGTTTGTTTCAGGGTTTTTAAAAATAATAATATATCAAATATATGGAATCTATTCTAAAGCGGGTGTTGCATGAATGTATGTTTACATGGGGAAATTACATATAAATGAATCAAAAAAGCAAAGATTACTATGAATGCTGATTGCAGATGAACAGACTCCTGGTTCATCAAGAGTTTGATTTTTTGATTTTTGATTTTTCCAACCAATCTCTCACCCTTCATGATCCAGCAGCAAGTACGCTCTTGACAGCTGCAAGGCTCTAATTGGTCAAGGATCTCTTCTACATCATGTCTTGTTTTATCCTGTCTTTGCTCTCTCGATCTCAATGCTGCTGCTCGATCGCTGCAGTGCTGCCTTTATTCTGATCTGAGAACAGAGAGTATGGAAGACCTGACCTTCTCAAATGCCCCTCGCTCCATCCATTTGCCTGTCTTTCTTTAGCTCCTTATTATACTCCCACACTGATTATCTTTTAGTTATGTGTATTATTTTTTTTACGTTTTCATCATGTGCACTTAAAATGAAAATTATATTTTGGGGAAAAAAAGGTAATGGGTCATGCTGAATGAAAAACATTTTTCATATTCTTTATTTGTTCATTTTGTCATTGGCATTGGATGTTAGAAGAATTCAAAAATGACAATGTAAAATCCTGTATCATTTATGAAATGTGTATAAAAGAGAAATGTAATTCAATTATCAATAAACACTTATCCAGTTTTGGAACCGGTAGTGATTTTATTTATTTATTGTAAATTCTAATTATTTATAATGCAACATTTTCAAACATAGTGTTGTGACCAGTTACAGAACATAAAATACACACATTCAGTTATAAAGCAGAGTATATATGATATTATATATTATATTATATTTATTATATTATAAAATCTTGACAACTATTCACTGCTATTATAAAGCTTGGAAGAACCAGGACATTTTTTTTTTTTTTAAATATAACTTCGATGGTATTCATCTGAAGGAAGAAAGTGATATACACCTAGGATACACCAAATCATGGGGTAGTTTTCATTTTTGGGTGAACTATCCCTTTAATCATCCATCACAATGAGAAAAACCAAACAATATAGTTCTGATGTGCAGCAAAAGATTGTTGAGCTTCACAAATTAGAAAGTAGCTGTAAAAAAAGAGCTAAAGCACTGAAAATTCCCATTTCCACCAAATCTGCCTGAAAGAGAACATGTCTACACTGTCTTAAAGCAAGGCGAGGAGGACAGTTTGAATGGCCAAAGATTCTCCAAGGATCACAGCTGGAGAATTGGAGCAAATAGTTGAGTCTCTGGATCAGAAAGTAAAAAAAATATATATATATACTATATATCAAACAGCACCAATATCACTACATTTTTTAGAGGGTTTCAAGAAAAAATGAAAATGCTCTCATCCAAAAACAAACTCCAGCATATTAATTTGCCAGACACTACTGGAACTTCAAACTGGACTGGGCTCTATGTTCAGATGAAAAGTACAAAATTAGATTTTAGCAAAAAAAAAAAGTACTCAGTGTGTACACTGTATACTGCCAGAGATCCTGGACAGATTGATGGCATCACGGATTTGATCAAACACAGACAGATAAAAAATCAAAAGACTAATCCCTGCTAGAAATCATATAATAGGCCAAGGTTGGATCTTCCAACAGGACAATGATCCAAAAACAAACATAAAAATCAAAACAAAAATGGATCACTGAGCACAAAATTAAGCTTCGGCCATGGCCATCCCAGTTCCCTGAGCTGAACCCTGAAGAGGAGAAGCACCCACATGGAGCTGGGAGTATCTGCAGACTATCTGTATGAAGGAATTGTCTCTGATCTCTTGCCAGATGTTCTCCAAACTCATCAGGCAATATAGGTGAAGACTCGAGCTGTTATCTTGGCAAAAGAAGACTGGATCTTAGCGCTGCGTTCGACACTATTGACCACAACATTCTTTTGAATAGACTAGAAAACTTTGTTGGCATTAGTGGAAGTGCATTAGCATGGTTCAAATCGTACTTATCTGACCGTCATCAATTTGTAGCAGTCATCAATGAAGAGGTATCATATCGATCACAAGTGCAGTATGGTGTACCTCAAGGCTCAGTACTAGGGCCGTTACTTTTCACGCTTTACATGTTACCCTTGGGAGATATCATCAGGAAACACGGTGTTAGCTTTCACTGTTATGCTGATGATACTCAGCTTTATATTTCTTTGCGGCCTGGCGAAACATACCAATTTGAAAAACGAATGGAATGCATAGTCGATATAAAAAACTGGATGACGAGTAATTTCTTACTGCTAAATTCTTAAAAAATAGAGGTGTTAATTATCGGACCTAAAACCTCTGCATGTAATGACCTAGAACACTGTCTAACACTTGATGGCTGCTCTGTCAATTCTTCGTCATCAGTTAGGAACCTTGGTGTGCTATTTGATAGCAATCTTTCCTTTGAAAGCCACGTTTCTTTTAAAGGATGAGATTAAAATTAAAAATGTAGATGATATTCACCCTCTGTTGTGTTTTATGATTAAAGTTAGTAAAATGAACAGAGTAGATAACTTGATAGGTCGAATAAATAATATATTCAAAGAAATTAAGGATACGGGTTTATATAACATTAAAACAAAATGGGAAATTGAATAGATAATAAAATAACAGAAGGAGACTGGAAACAAAGTTTAAAAGAAAATGTAAGCACTACGCAATCTCCATATTGGTAAGAGAATGCTTGGAAAATCAATATGCGATATTTTATAACACCAGAAATATCTTCCAAATATAATCATTTATTTTCAGCATGTTGGAGAAGCTGCGGTGAACTTAAAGCCCATTATACTCATATATTTTATACTTGCAAAATAATAAAAACATTTTGGACAGAAATAATTCAGGTAATAGAAGAAATGATTAACAAATCAAATATAATAAAGATACAAAATATAGTTTTGGCTATAGGACCTACGCTACTTAGTAAAGATGAGTTATATTTATTTAGAATGCTGAGAATTACAGCTTTTATAACAATAACAAAATTTTGGAGAAGGCAAGAATCCCCTGTTTTAAATGATTGGTTAGATTTACTCTCTAAAGTACACTCTATGGAGAGGATAACATATGAAATTAAGAGTAAAAGTATACATTTTGAAAAGATACGGGCACCTTTAAAATAAAAGTATACATTATAAAATAAAGGAATACATATACTAATTACCTCTATATAATTCTACCTCCCTTTTAATTTATTAATTAATTATTTTTATTTAATTAATATTATAATGAATTAGTCTTAAATAATATTATTTGAATTACTTATTAGGAATTAGGTGTCATTATAAGAGTTTGATATGAATATGTGGATGATTTTTTCTCTCTACTTTTTTATATGAAAAAGTGCTTAGGTATATATTGGTTATTGTTCTAATTATTATTATTATTTTTTTTTCTTTATGCATTGGTGATGGGTATTATCACAAAAGAAAAAAAAGTGAGGGAAGAGAAAGTAGAAGGAAAAATTAGGAATAATAATTGGTAAAAAATATGATGTCTTTAAAGGAAATGTTAATTTGTATAACTGTATTAAATGTGCTTGAACTGAAGGACATAATAAAGTATAAAAAAAAATGAAAGCCACGTTTCTAGCATTTGTAAAACTGCATTTTTTCATCTCAAAAATATATCTAAATTACGACCTATGCTCTCAATGTCAAATGCAGAAACATTAATTCATGCGTTCATGACCTCAAGGTTAGATTATTGTAATGCTGCAAATTGTATTTGATAATACCTAGAATATCAAAATCAACTGCGGGCAGCAGATCCTTTTCCTATTTAGCGCCCAAACCGCCTTCTTAGACATCGTTAGAAGAATGGCATCTACGCTAATATTAGTCTGTTTCTCTCTTATTCCGAGGTCACCATTGCCACCAGATCCAGTCTGTATCCAGATCAGATGGTCACTGCAGTCACCCGGATCTAGTACGTATTCAGACCAGATGGTGGATCAGCACCTAGAGATGACCTCGAGAGCCCTGAATATCAGCGGAGATCAGGACAACTAGATGAGCCCTAGAGACAGATCCCCAGTAAAGACTTTGTCTCAGACGGCCAGCGGGACAAGACCACAGGAACCAGATGAGTCCTCTGCACAATGTGACTTTGCTGCAACCTGGAATTGAACTGCTGGTTTCGTCTGGCCAGAGGAGAACTGTCCCCCCAAGTGAGCCTGGTTTCTCCCAAGGTTTTTTCTCCATTCTGTCACCGATGGAGTTTTGGTTCCTTGCCGCTGTCGCCTCTGGCTTGCTTAGTTGGGGACACTTCATTTCCAGCGATATCATTGACTTGATTTCACAGACACTATTTAAACTGAACTGAGCTGGACGATGACATCACTGAATTCAATGATGAACAGCCTTTAACTGAAAATTTAGTATTTACTATTGTCATTTTGCATTATTGACACTATTTTCGTATTTAATGCTGTACAGTTGCTTTGACACAACCTGTATTATTAAAAGCGCTATGTAAATAAAGGTTACTTGACTTGACTGCAAAAAGTAGGCCTATTGAATAAAAGGGTATCATTAATTGTGGCCAACGTGTAAGTGAAGAAAAAAAAAAGCATTTATTCAATAAGATTTTCCTCCCATTTTAAGTTCTTACTCTCCAATTAAAGGCTAGATTTTTGTAATTTAAAAAAAAATAAAAGATCAAAAGGATGATCCTTTTCACAGGTTTCTTTGTTCTCTATATGTAATAAACTCTATATGTAATACATTTTCATGTGAACTGGACTAATAACATACTAGATATAATAACATACAGAATAATAACAACAGGTCATAATAACAGTGAATGCTTTGTTTCTAATTAAGCTGCAGCACTTGTTTTAGAGTCATGTTTACCTCAACAGTGATGTTCGCCTTGACCTGCTCGACTCCTGCTTCTTCCCACATTTAGCTCAACTTCCTACCAGATAGCAGGCTTCTGTCTGTACACAGTGTCCAGCAGCATACTCTAAACTGCATTAGTAAGCAATCAAATGCACTTAAAGAAAATGCATCTTCTCTACCTACTGTACGTGAAGAAAGCAAGACTATTTTTCTCCCATGGTTTCATTCTTGCAAAGTCTGCATTTACTCTGATATTTTGTGACTGATCATAAGCAACAAGGAAACAGGATTAGCCTACTAGGCAGGCCAGAAAAGAAGAACCCTCTCTTCTTTTCTTAAATGTGAAAAAAACACACTAAAAAAGACACATCCATGCTTGTTAAGCACTAAGACTTGAGAAAACCAGCAGCACCTCTCCATTATACCATAACCTCCATAACCTTCAGACACTTTCCTCCACTCTGTGCTAATGACACCAATAATAAGCACATTGTTCTGCCTTTCCTGTAATGCTGTGAAGGACAAAGGAAAGACGACAAACTTCACAAAGTGCAAAGCTAAGTCTGACTGATTACTGATTAATGAATGGCTTAAAGGAGTAGTTCTCTTCAAACTGAAAAAGATAAACCAACAGAAAACTATGATAAGTAGTTCATGAAGCCACACAATGGCTTTGTGTAAGAAACAGACCTAGATTTAAGTTTAAAACTTGAAAATGAGCTGTTAATGTGTTAGTTTATTGTTATGTTTAACTAATCATTTAAACATGAATCAATTTTTTAGACTTTTCTATCTAAAAAAGCATGGCAGCACAGTTAGGTTTGCAAATTTGCATCTGAACAAACCATAAGTCTTCTAAAACAATGTTCTTTGAACAGACGAGACCAAAGTGAAGATGTTTGGCCATAATGCACAATGCCACGTTTGGTGAAAACCTAAAGAGCATATCAGCACAAACACCTCATACCAAAAGTCAAGCATGTTGGAGGAGTGCTGATGATTTTGGGTTTGTTTAGTAGTCACAGGACCTGGGCACCTCCCAGTCACTGAGTCAACCATCAACTCTGTATCCCACAGCTAAAGTTGGGCCAAAATTGGGTCATGCAACAGGACAATGATCCCAAGCACACCAGCAAATCTACAACAGAATGACTGAAAGTGGAGTCAGCAGCTGAAGACATGTTGGGTGAGAAGATAGAGGATTCTGGGAGAAGTATTAGGGTGGGATGAATAAGCCTGACTCTAGTCACAATGAGAGGATGGTCCTGTCTCTATCTGGAGGGGTGGGTCTTCTTAGACATGGGACAAAGGGACAGGAGAAGAGGTCAAGGTGAGATAGATGTCCTGTCCACGGGAAGATGACAAACAGTCAGTGTGCTTGTAGACCCATCCTTCATAATGACAGAGATAACAGAATCCATTATTAAATCATAAAGCTCTTCCATAAACTGTGACAAGACGGGAATGACTGGGTGTACATCTGTGGCTTTTTCATTAAATACGTTTCTCTCTACCAATGGACATGCTTTTCACTCTGGTTGTTCTTCTACAAGCTGTGACTACAGCAAAGGCCATCGGTAAGCACGTATTGTTTTATATGTACACTGCTTATTATTATTAAGTGCTTATTGTCTGAGTTTCATTCTAAATGACACTGCCAACCAGTTTTCCATTTTCCAGTAATTCAAATGACTGTGATCAGCATATTGTTATATAGTACTATATATTTGGCATTTTTTGAAGGGCATGCTTACTTGTGCAAAAGTCACATCACTGTTTTCTCCAGAGCTGCATTATATATTAACCCCATTCCATAATGATGGACTTTACAGTTATTGAACCAACATGAATCAACAATGAACTGATTTCAACTGAATCATGACAAGAGTGTTCTGAGTGGTTTTTGTGTGTTGATACAGTATGTGGTGGCTAAGAGGTAAAGCCAAAATGTTCTTACTTGGCCCATCCCTAAGTGTTTTTGATGTTTGTTTTTTTTTATGACAGAATCTTCCCATCTTAATTCTTGACTTAAAGGGTTAGTAAAAAATTATTTACTTGCCCTCATGTTATTCCTTACTTGTATGACTTTCTTCTGCTGAATACAAAAGAAGAAATTTGAAGAAGTGTGGTTACCATCGACTACTATTGCATGAAAAAAAAAAAAAAAAGAGATTTCAAATGATCTTGTTCCACAGAAGAAAGGCAAACAGGGTTGGCATAACATGAGGGTAAGTAAATGATGACAGGATTGTCATTTATGGGGTGAACTAAGCCTTTAAGATTTGAAAAAGATTCCTAATTAAAATTACCATGGTTACCAAACAAGATTCTGAGTCATATGTTTCTGTAATACAGCTGCTGGTCTCTAGATATGATTCATGTACCTCAATGTAAGTTCATGCAAATCCTGAATCCGGTCACTTAGCGGACATCTGCTTATTAATAAATTGAACTATCAATTATAACTATACCATAAATGATGGAATAAATGAATAATGTTGTGTGACATCCAAATGAATGGTAATCATAGTGGTAGATAAAGGTAAAGATAGTGTTATTTTTTAGTTAAAAAGGTGTTATTTTTTTAGTTAAACATCTCTGGAGGTTAAAATGAGTCAATGCTTTTGGCTCAGTATTCTATTCTACAAAATTTGAATCATTAATCAAAACATCTTTATTAAGAAACATTCTCCATTTGAGCTCATACACAATTTGTTTCAAATACCAAAAGATGCCCAAGAAATAAGCAATATTTGGAGTGAAAAAAAAAATGTTTCTGGGTGTGGATATGCAGCAAATGTGAAAGATGAGAATTTATTGTAACAGTGTCCAAGAATGCTGTGTTTACCGCAAACAGTCATGACCTGAACATCCATTTATCCTTGACCTCCGGCTGTTCTTGTATCAACTGAACATCCCTAAGAGACAGACCTATCTAGAGTCTGCCTGTGCTGATAGTACTACCCTCTAATATTAATTATAATATTACGACATGTCTGTGGGTGTGAAAGTGCTGTTTTCAAAGGCACTGTTACAAAGTGTTTGTGATTTGGAAAATTCTAAAATTCAAATGATTACACATGAATATTATGGCAAATCATGCAACTCAGAGGAGATGTGTGAATACTTTTCTAAGTGATCAGATGATATTCTGATATTCTGGAAACCAGAATATCAGAAGAAACTGGGTGGGCTCTTTTCACTTGGGTCAGTAAGCAATCACATAGCAACCATTCAGAACACCCTGGTTACAACATAGCAAAAAGCCAAAACAACAAACACTCTTAGTAAACAAAAAGCAACACCTTAGCATAATGGTGGTTGCTTTTGCATAGACAAGCACTGCTTACATTTCCTTCAGAAAATGTAAAAGTCACATTTAAATGCATTGTGTCAGGGTTTTGCGAAGGCAAATGTCAATCCACTTGAAGGTTTGCGTTTTTGCACAAAACCCTGACCCCTGACCCCTGACCTCTGTTGTGATGATTTGGAATTAGATATGGTCAATGAGAGTTGATTCTATAACTCAGTGATCCTCAAATCTGGCTCGCGAGACCCACTTTCCTACAGAGTTTATCGCTAACCCTAATCAAACACACCTGAGTTTGCTAATCAATGTCTTCAGGATCATTAGAAAATCACAGGTAGGTTTGTTTGATTAGGGTTGGAGCTAAACTCTGCAAGAAAGTGGATCTCGTGAGCCAGATCTGAGGATCACTGCTATAACTGCACGACAGGGCAAATTTACCACAAGCCAGGGCACAGTGTGTTGTCTGCGACTTTGATTTTTGTTTTATCTAAGGTGATAATTTACTGTGGAAAGGATTCTCCCTCTATGCCTCATCAAGCTGCTGCCGCTTCCTGACTAATGGTCATTCACGCCTTATGCTGCATCATTTTTCATTTTCCACATGGTCCAGCAGAGCAGCCCAACTTCATATGAGGACCTAATTCATTTGAGAGTGTAAGGGAGAGTGCAGTGGTGCAGTGTAGAGTATTGATTAGCCTTCCCTTGAAAGCTGCCAACCAACTGAAGGAAAAGGGTTTTGTACTGACAGATCTTATTTAACAAGCAGTTGCATGCTCATGCTGTAGGGTGCAGGACTTTATCTGTACAGCTTTAGTAAACCTGCTCTGGTTAAAAACACTTTCCAAAAGAGACGGTACTGAGAATATTAGGCTCTCCTCCAGCATAGAGCAGCATGCATTTCCTGACTAGATAATGCTGTTTAGTATTGGTTTGGTGGAGGTCTAGCGTGTGGATCATCTTGTTCACCAACAAAAACTTAAAAACTTGTAAAGCTTGTTGACCAGTTCATCTTTCAAGTGAAGCTGAGTCTTGCAGGTTAAGTTTCTCGCATTTTTAAAATAAATAAATATTAATAAAATAGCCCTTTAGATTAACGCAAATGAATGTGATGCATTAAAAACAATGTTTGGTGTAAAATAATGGCATTAAACTTATTTCTATTAAGTTGTCCTTTCAGGCTTTTACAGGCAAAAGAGTGTAGTCTGTCCGATTCATTAATGATTGACTCTCAAGAGCTGAACCTGTTTCATTCATATATATATATATATATATATATATATATGCATGCAAGTGTTTCATATGTGAGATGATGACATGGCTGAGACCTTTTTGAAGGATTTTGATTTAGCCTACTTTTTTTACCATTTTTGAGAACTTGAGCTTAGTGTTTGTAAGCTGTTGTGTCGACTTTGATTTATTGATTTGATTTGATTTTGATCAGCTTTTTCTTGTTTTTCACTGGCATTTCTCGGGTGTTAATGACTAGTGACTAGTTAATTGAAGCAGGAAATCTGTATCAATCGAATACAAATGTGATAATGTTTCCTAAGTATGCTCTGCCCAAAGGGATTATTTATAGTTATCTCTCTTAAGTCAGAGGAAATTATTTTAACAAAAAGTATCACCATCAGTCTGGTGGCGGCCCAAGCATGTACTAACCCATAGGACAGAAAAATCAAAAGTGAGATCTCTTTAACATCTCAGATATTTCTCCTAGACACAGATGAGGTTACTTTAAGATTGAATGGAGATTTTTACTTGAGTCTCCTGCTTCTCAAACTCTAGCAATCTCACAATGGTCTCCTTTAAAGCTTTAAAAGAGGTCTCAATAACATCACACAATGTGCTCAGATTTTTCACCTTAGCTACAGACATTGGATCTCTCACATTTGTCTCCTCAAACGTTTAGAAGAGATCTCAACATCAAACACTGTGCTTAGATTTTTCTCTTTAGCTAAATAATCTGAGGGTCTCATATTTGTCTCCTGTAACGCTTTAGAAGAGATCTCAACAACTTTACAAAGTGTGCATCAAGTACTTGAAAGGCACTAAATCAAGGGGGAAATCATAAATTCAGAGTTAAAGGCTACATTGAGAGAGAAATTATGCAGAAATAAGGAAAATGTTACTTTTTATAAGACAATGTTTATGTACTTAGGCACATCATTTGTTGTTGGAAATAGTAATGTACCGGATGCCTTAATCAAAACTGATTTACAGAAAATGTAACCCTGGAGCTTTCTTTGCTGAAAGGCTCATAAATGGCTTATGACTCAGTCTTGATTATTGATTGACTAATTTGATTATTAATACATATTATATGGTAGAAATGTTTGAGCTCATATTGAGGCATTTGACTTGGTGCACACTTTGTAAAGCTATTGAGATCACTTCTGAAATTTAGAGGAGACAAATGTCAGAGCTCTCGAGCCTTTAGTGTAGGAGAAAAATCTGAGCACAGTGTGTGATGTTGTTGAGATCTCTTCTAAACGTTTGAGGAGACAAATGTGAGAGATCCAGTGTCTCTAGTTAAGGAGAAAAATCTGAGCACAGTGTGATGTTATTGAGACGCTCAAGCAAAAGTTTCTATTCAATCTTAAGGTAACCTCATTTCTGTCTAGGAGAAATATTTGAAATGTTAAAGAGATCTCTTTTTATTTTATTTTTCTTGCCTCTGGTTAGCTTCAATGTCATTTTTCCACACCATTTCAAAGACAATACATGCATCGTCATATTTGAAGTTGTTTTACGTAGACAGTGTTTTATTGCACAGTGATTTAACAGAGAAAACAATAACCTATATTTGCATACATGCAAAAATGGGCTGTACAAGACAAAATTTTAATGCTAAACAAACAAACAACAAAAAAAAAACACTGGTACACTAGTGTTACATTTGTTAAAAAAAGGTATTGCTCTTATACTAAACATCTTGCACTTGTAAGTTCTTTCTAGTGTGTTTGGAAAATGTGGTGTATACAATGCTGGACATTGAAGATAAATGTAAACATTTAAACTAGTAACCCTTGATATTCTGAGATGTTTAATGCTATTTAAACTATTATTTAAATGATATTAATAAATAACTATTTAAATGACAGTTTTAGTATTTACAATATTAGT
>NW_015547668.1:883083-883915 GCF_001515605.1 Sinocyclocheilus anshuiensis | reverse complement strand
TGTCTTATACTAAACATCTTTCACTTGTAAGTCCTTTCTTGTGTGTTTGGAAAATGTGGTGTATATACAATGCTGGACATTGAAGATAAATTTAAACATTTAAACTAGTAACCCTTGATGTTCTGAAATGTTTAATGCTATTTAAATGATAGTTTTAGTATTTACTATATTAGTAAAAGTTTAATGTTTCTCCTAAAATAAAACTGAAGACATCTTAAGACAAAGCGGATATCTCAGTGAAACATATAAGAGAATCACCCCTTAGTATCCCGAGCGTGAAGTAACCTCTGTCAGAGCCATAGCCTTGTGGGCAGCACATCAACGTGAAACACAACTGCAGTATGGGTTCGAATCCCAGCTAAAGATATTTTCCTGCTCCTGTTCAATTCTCAACTGTCCAATCGTTTCCAGTCTCTACTCCTACTGTCCTGACCATTAAAGGTGAAAAACCCCATTGCAATAAAACAGCAACCTCTGAGCAGTAAAACATTTCTGTAATGGAGTCTTGCAAGAGATTACAGCAGGACAATAAAGAGATCTCCCATGTTTCTCACACGTTTCTCTCCCATTGTCATTTTGGATTCCTTTCTTTCAGAACTTTCTCATGTCTCAGTTGTGTCTACTTTTATTTCTCCTAAGGATTTTTAGGAGAAACATCTGAGACACTGTTGAGACTAGAATGAGAAATACATGAGAATCACAACTAAGTCTCCTGAGGTTAGAAAGATCAACCACTGAGCAATAAAATATTCCTATAATGGAGTCTTGATAGATTGCAGCAAGACAATAAAGGAGATATTCTGTTGCTTCCACCACATTCTCTGTTCTGACT
>NW_015547668.1:869275-880683 GCF_001515605.1 Sinocyclocheilus anshuiensis | reverse complement strand
TCCCATGTTTCTCACACGTTTCTCTCCCATTGTCATTTTGGATTCCTTTCTTTCAGAACTTTCTCATGTCTCAGTTGTGTCTACTTTTATTTCTCCTAAGGATTTTTAGGAGAAACATCTGAGACACTGTTGAGACTAGAATGAGAAATACATGAGAATCACAACTAAGTCTCCTGAGGTTAGAAAGATCAACCACTGAGCAATAAAATATTCCTATAATGGAGTCTTGATAGATTGCAGCAAGACAATAAAGGAGATATTCTGTTTCTTCCACCACATTCTCTGTTCTGACTCTTTTTTTCTCAAATATTTCTCATGTCTCATTTGTGTCTACTTACATTTCTCCTAAGAAATTTTAGGAGAAACATCTGAAATGCTGTTGATACTGAAATGAGATATATATGAGAATCTCATCTAAGTCTACTGAGCTTAGGAAAACCAACCACTGAGCAATATTATTTTCCTATGGGAATGCATAATATGTGCTGACAAGTTCTGACCAATTTTTACCTGTCTCGGCTCTAGATCCCTGCTCAGCTTATATCAGTCTGAATGAATCATGGCGGAACACTGACTACCACGTCAACAACTCTGCGGGAGTCCCTCTGTGCGACCGGCATGTGGCAGGAGAGTGGTATCACTTTACGGGGATGGCTGGGGATGCTATGCCAACCTTCTGTATCGAGGAGAACCACTGTGGTACCCATGCTCCTATCTGGCTGAACGGCAGCCACCCTCAGCCTAGCGATGGCATGGTCACCCTCCCAGCGTGTGCTAGCTTCAATAATAACTGCTGTCAATGGACAGATAGTGTGGATGTAAAGGCCTGTGCTAAGGGTTACTATGTGTACCACCTGCCCCAACCCTCCGTCTGCTTCCATGTCTACTGTGGCCGTAAGTCTTCCTCTTGCTTTACTGGGCCTTTCTGACATTTTGGATAAAATTTACCTCCATCAGATTCGTTCTGTGTGTTGCCATAGATTTCTATGACATATGTGATGAGGTGCAGTGTAACGGAGCTGACTGTCCTGTTGAGCCAGAATGCCGCTGTTCTGAGGGAACGGTTCTAGGCCCGGATGCACAGACATGTCTGGGTGAGTAACAGTGTGGTCCAGGCCTGGCCAAGATAGATGCTTATAGAGCCGAAGAGTTATATTGCGATTAGAATGAGAGAGTGCTCTTGCAGTGATGAAAAAGAGACCACAAGACTGTTGAAAAGCGAAATTGAGAAACAATCCACTAATGTACGACGGCAGCCAGCTAAATCAATGCTTTTAATGGTGAAAAAGAAGAGAGTGCAATTTATAGTTTTAAAGGAATATCTGTAGGTAATTTTCAGGATACAATCTGTTGAAATTTGTCTTGGATAACTTTTTTTTTTTTTGCTCCCGTCTGGTGCTGTTGCTATGGTTACCTCTCAGAATGAGCGTAACTTATGTTCACAAGTCTCTATCTCTTAAGGATATGTAGTTGTTGCAAGAACAGCCAGAGGCCAAGGATATATAGAAGTTTAAGGCAAGACTGTATAGGGTCCAATCCTGCTCCTGGGGGTCCTGCAGATGTAGCTCCAAGTCTAATTAGGCACACCTGAAGCAGCAAATCAAGGTCTTCAGGATTACTACAACACTCCAGGCCAGGGTTGCCAGGTCTATGAAACAAAACCAGCATAACTGTGATTCAAAACTAGCCATATAGCAATTTTTTCTATGGTTTTCCCCTCTGTTGGAGGTCCCCTCCATTGAAATTGCATTCCTTGGGATAGCTTTAACCCGCCAACTAAAAAAGCAACCTGCAAAAGTGTAAAAGTAGCCCAATTCTGTGGTAAAACCACAGACTTGGCAACACTGATCCAAGCTGGTGGGCTGGGACAGTATAGGCCCAAGTATTCTACACACACTGATCCACTTGAAACTGTTAAAATAAAATAAAAAGCCCTTCCAACTTTTAGTTTGACATAGAGGCTTGGGGGATTCAAACCCTAATTGGAAGGGTTAGACTCCTCAAATCCTTTCTTAATTTGCAGAAGGAACACAGTGCATGAAGCAGTCCTACTTCGTAAGCTGGTGAGAGGAAAGTGTCAACTCCAAATGCTGTAGGGGCAAAGACACAACAGGAAAATAAGGAAGGAGTAAACAGAATAAGTGAAAACAATTAGATGTAATTGAATGCGTTCATTTACTGGATTGGGTATACTTAAGGACATCAAGCCATCTATCCTACACACTGATGCTTTCTCTCTAGCTTTCAGTTTTTCCTGTAAGCATTTCATAACCTTTTTACCCTTCAGGAAAAACGTAACTTATCACTGTCAATTCCACTTCCAGAACAACATAAATGGCTGGCCTTGTTGCAAAACAGTCATCCACCTACAGAGGGAACATTTTAAGGCAGCATTTTGTGTTGATCCTGACACAAAGACTGTTCTGGTAAAGACAGACAGACAAATTCTAAATCAACGTTGCATATATAGAAAACAATCCAAATGCACTCGAGTCTAGTCTTCTCAGGTGAAGCATTGAATGACGCACAAAGTTGCTGCCTGTGCATTCCAACTCAATCTATTTCAGTTAGGATGCTGCCTTCAAAGTTTCTGCTCCACATTCACTTATCTGCTTCTGTTTTTAACTGCGATCTGTTGTGTTAAGATGTGAACGAATGTGAGAAAGGCAATGGAGGATGTGCAGAAATATGCATCAACACCAAGGGCTCTCGTCGATGTGAGTGTGGACCGGGTAAAGTACTGCACGAGGACGAGAAGAGCTGTATAGATAAGAACATGGTAAACCAGAGCATCCTGAATATGGGCAGGCTTTCATTTAACTCATGCATTGTGGTTTCTGTGGTTGTGTGTAGAGACTGCCGGCTGTGACAATGTGAATGGAGGCTGCAGCCATGGATGCTCCTCAGAGGACGATTCATATTACTGTCATTGTCCCCGGGGTCTGATGTTGGGAGATGACAAACGGACCTGTCAAGGTGAGCTGAACCTATCTCTCCTACCTCGTGCCTCTTTCTGTCAGGGTTTGTAGATTTCACTACGATGTTTGTTTTGTGTGCAGTCCCTGTGCAGTGTGATCCTAGTTCCATAGAAGTCTCGATTCCCAAAGAACTGGTGGGAGGACTTGACCTCTTCCTGTCTAACAGCTCCTGCCGGGGCATTTCCAATGGCACCCACATTAACCTCCACTTTAGTCTGAAGACATGTAGCACTGTGGTCCAGGTAAAAATTATTATGGATTTTTCAAACTTTGATCAGTCATTGGATTTCATGCACACCAGGACCAAAACTTGTCAGTTGCCCATTAATGGATTGTCTATTTACACTAAGTGCAAATAGCCCACCTTGTTGGCAGAGGCTATTTACACTAACTTCACCCACCAATGTGCAGTTGGGTTAGTCAGCATTACATAAGATGGCTGTCAAAGAACAGTTCCAGTGGTGTAAGTGGTAAAACATGTAGTGCAGACTTTTTGACACAAGATCCAATCTACTTTTTGCCGAACTCATTCTTGTCCCTTTTCACATCTCATATCACACCAGAAAGGCATTTATTTTCAATAAAAATTAAGGAAAATAATCGAAAAGTTGAAAATGAAGAGTAGGGTTAGGGTTAGGTGTAGGGAGGGATTTATTGTCCCAATAAGTCAGCATCCATTTATTAATTTTAATAAAACGTATAATTTACACTCAATACGTTATTATTGCATACTGTTTTATAATGTACTACAATACTGAGGTTCAGATATTTGCTACTACTTGCAATAAGTAGTATAATTAGCAGAAAATACTGCTATTTTTACACAGTGTAAATAGACGCTATGACTATTTTCACTTAGTGTAAATAGCATCTATCGCTAAGAAAATATGCTATAGATGTTATAGCAATAGATGCTATTTGCACTTAGTGTATTTGCACTTAGTGTAAATACAGTAGTATCGCTATGCAGCTTATGGCAATAACAGCAAATAATAATAGAGTCAAAAAGAACTGTTACCACTGGGAAATACTGTGATCTTTACTGGTCAAAAAGCCTCCTCAAAAGTACTTGTCAATGGTATTCCTTCCTAATCTGCAGCTTGCAGGACTGAATCCATAACACCTACTCAGAATCCAACCCTAATGGATAAAATCAAGTCCTAGCTTCCATATTTTTCCTTACTCTCACATTAATGAAGTAAAATAGGTGGTGAATACCATTACATGTGAACTATTTGATAGTTCTCTGGGAAGGTAGTGGAACATCAACTTCCTTTCTCTCTTCTCCAGGTCATTGATGACAAAATTGTTGGCACCAACTTGGTAACAGGTTTGCCACAGTCTAGTCCCAGCAGCAATGCGGACTTGATTGTGCACACCAGTAAACTACTGCTGCCAATTACGTGTGAGTTTCCACGGCAGTACGAGGTGTCGGATGGCTACCTGCCCAGTCTGCGCAACACAGCACTCGAGTTAGCGGGCCACAGTGAAGGAATATTCCCCTTCAGTTTGGAGCTCTTCAAAAACGCTGAATTTTCCGAGGCATACAACCAACCTCCTCAACTGCGTTTGCGTGATTCGCTGTACTTTGGCGTCGATCCTCGAGAGCGGGTGGATGGCCTTGCTGCTTTTGTAGACAGCTGTTTTGCCACCCCTGGTCCCAAAGCTGACCAGGCCTTAAAATACTACCTAATCAGAGATGGGTAGGCATTTAAAATAATTAAAAAATGACGGCATGTTGTTCTGTACACTCATTCTGCATGCTCCATGACTGGTGCTATAAGTGATTTTAGCCATTTTACTAACTTCAACTAGCCACAGAATTAGACCACCCTATACCTTCCCTGTTGAAAAACCAGCATATGCTGGTATGTTATGAAGCATGGCAGCTGGTTTGAGCTGGTTTAAGCTGGTTCTTAGTTGGTCATGAGCTGGTTTAAAGGGCTAGTTCACCCAAAAATTTAAATTCTGTCATTAATTATTCACCCTCATGTTCTTCTGAACCCGTAACCTGTAATCCATCTTCGGAACACAAATTAATATATTTTTGATGAATTCTGAGAGCCCTCTGACCCTCCCATAGACAGCAAGGGTCCTTACACGATCAACGTCCAGAAACGTAGCAAGGAGATCGGTAAAATAACCCATGTGACATCAGGGGTTCAACCGTAATTTTACGAAGCAACGACAATACTTTTTGTACGCAAAGAAAAAAACAAAACAACTTTATTCAACAATTTGTCTGCTCCACGTCACCCTGGTGCCATTTTGGAGAATATCCACTGAACGCAAACAGCGTATGCTATTCTGTGTCAGCTGCGTCACGCGGATTCATTGTTTTCGTTCAAATCAAAGCGTAAACAATGTAGAAAATTCCAAACCCGTAAGACCTTCGTTCATCTTCGGAACACAAATTAAGATATTTCTGATGGAATCTGAGAGCTCTCAGACCCTGCATAGACAACAACGCAACTGAAATGTTCCCAGGTCCAGAAACGTAGCAAGGAGATCGGTAAAATAACCCATGTGACATCAGGGGTTCAACCGTAATTTTACGAAGCAACGACAATACTTTTTGTACGCAAAGAAAAAAACAAAACAACTTTATTCAACAATTTGTCTGCTCCACGTCACCCTGGTGCCATTTTGGAGAATATCCACTGAACGCAAACAGCGTATGCTATTCTGTGTCAGCTGCGTCACGCGGATTCATTGTTTTCGTTCAAATCAAAGCGTAAACAATGTAGAAAACGTATCTGCGTGTTGCAGCTGACACAGAACAGCATACGCTGTTTACGTTCAGTGGATATTCTCCAAAATGGCACCAGGGTGACGCGGAGGAGACAAATTGTTGAATAAAGTCGTTATTTTTGTTTTCTTTGCGTACAAAAAGTATTCTCGTATAGCTTCGTAAAATTACGGTTGAACCCCTGATGTCACATGGATTATTTTACCGATCTCCTTGCTATGTTTCTGGACCTTGATCGTGGTAATTACATTGCTGTCTATGGGAGGGTCAGAGAGCTCTCAGAATCCATCAAAAATATCTTAATTTGTGTTCCGAAGATGAACGGAGGTCGGGTTTGGAACAACATGAGGGTGAGTAATTAATGACAGAATTTTCATTTTTGGGTGAACTAACCCTTTAAGCTGGTGCTGAGCAGGAGCTAACCAGTTTAGGACCAGCACATGACCAGCATATAACCAGCTCATAACCAACTAAGGACCAGCTCAAACCAGCTGCCATGCTTCAAAACATATCTAACCAGCATATGCTGTTTGTTTTCAACAGTGTTCTACCATAACATCTATCTCCAAAACCTGAATACTTCAGCAAACCTGACAGATATAAGGCACAGGAGCTGATTGGTTGGCTCTCCTGTCAATTTTTTAGCTGTTTAGCGCATACTGTCACAGGTGTGATTCATCAGGACATTTCTGTGTGGGTACAATTTATCCACACTATTTTGAGGAGCGATTGCTTACGGCACCTTTAAACAAAGGCAGAGTCTATATTTAGAGAGTGTTGTGCTTTAATGGCCTTATATTTCTCAGCTGCATTTCAGACGATACGGTGTGTCAGTTTTCGTCTAAAGATCAGCTCTCCAAACACTACCAGGTCCCTGTCTTCAAGTTCATTGGCAAGGACAACAGAGTGAGTAGGGAACAGGTGCATGCTGGGAAATACAGCTGCCTGGTCTGTCCTATGCATGTGCTTTTGTGTGCTAATGGGCTAGCTATTACTTTGCTGAAACTTTTGTGTGTACTGTGTGTGTATTAGGTGTTCCTGCATTGCCGTGTGCTGGTGTGTGGGCAGGAACAAGGGGAATCTCGTTGTACACAGGGCTGCCGAAAGCGCTTGAGGAGACATCTCTGGACTGACCAGCACCAAGAGCGACACCTACTTTCCAGTGGACCCATTCGCATACTGCCAGATCCATGAGACCACACACACCTATAAAATCTCTTACCCACAACGCCATCTACAGGCTACTTTACTGTATTTAAACACATCCATACTGCATACAGTATCTGCAGTAATTTTACATTTATGAGTTGCATCAGTTGCTTCCTTCCACTACTTCTGACATTATATTTACTACATAAAGCCTCACTAGAAAATATGTCTTTCCATGTGCATGCATCTACTGTAGGTGAAGTATTGTGTATGCAATTAACAGTATAAGCCTAGGCATTTCAAAAAAGGTTAGACCAAGTGTCATTTTACAGTTTTTAATGCTAATTTGCATATAAGCTCAGCACTGTTTTACTGGGGAAAATAAAATGATTTTACAGCCAATTAAATTATTTTTGTCACAGTCTGTAGTCATATTGTCTCTCTCAGTGCAATACACATTCATGTGTGTTACTGTTTAACACCCATTCTGCATAAATATCACTACCTTACGGAGGTTCAACAATCATAATATTTTGATTATTTCTAAACAAAACAACTTTAGTTTGGAACAAAGTTCCGTAATGATAAATTAATTAGTAGCTCTATACTAACACACTGTCAGATATTGTAGGAATTTTGTATTTCTTTTTTTTTTTTATGTAAAGCAAGTGAATATTGTTTATCAAATTGGACATATGAAGTTGTCACAAACTATATATTTTATGGATATTGTCTTCCCATAAAACAAACCTACACACAATCACACACTGCAAATTTGTGGGATAGACACTTTCACACATACAACATAAAACTTTTTTAGTTTCCGCTGATCTAAAACTAATCCACTAGCACCAGTTCAAGGGTTAGTGGGTGAATCTCACAAAACGTGTCAAGAAAAGGTAATATTTCCCCCCAAAATATGGATGAAATATAAAATATGTCAGTTTTTAGGACCAATACATTTGTTTGTTTGATTGCTTTGTGACATTTTTAGGAAGATTAGGCTAATTTCTGCAAAATTTTCATTTCGATTATGCAAAACAACTCTTTTTCGGCAATGCAGATAAAATAAACATTTTACTTAAATTAGTAAATGTAAATTAATAGTATTTGTACATTGCAGTAGTATGTCATATACAGCATTTAATGTATGCTGTAATTGTTAATTACAATTATTAAAAATAATAATAATAATAATGATAAATAAAATAACTATATTCAACTAATGAGAATCCAACAACAACCACCACTGTTGTGCATTGCAGTAAATCTGCCTAATTGTTTCTTTTCATTAATGTGGTGAAATGTGACCAGGGTGTTTTAATGAGATTCATCCTAATACTGACCCCTAGTGTGGAGTAGTTTAAACTTGTAAAGTGTTTATATGTGTTAAA
This sequence comes from Sinocyclocheilus anshuiensis, assembly GCF_001515605.1. Classification (NCBI taxonomy): domain Eukaryota; kingdom Metazoa; phylum Chordata; class Actinopteri; order Cypriniformes; family Cyprinidae; genus Sinocyclocheilus; species Sinocyclocheilus anshuiensis. The sequence goes on along the minus strand of NW_015547668.1, from coordinate 872,413 downwards.
GGTGGTGTGTTTTTGTGGTTTGTAGGTCTTCACAGTTCATCCTTCTCTTCTCCTTCACAATAGCAGGCTGCCCTCTGGCTGTTCATGAAGGGCCTGCAGCCCAAAGTCCACATGGTGTTATACAGGGTGTCCGCAAAGGTCTCACAGGCTGTGGAAGAGAAGGGATATGAGGGGCTTTGTCTGGTGTGCAAAAGTGCGATTGCAAATGACAATCCATATAATCAGTCAAAAATATTTTCAGCTGGGTTAGCCATAACAGATAATGGATCTGTTCCAACACAGATATATACAAAAACCATTACGTACAGTTGCATCTCAATAAATTAGAATGTCGTGGAAAAGTTAATTTATTTCAGTAATTCAACTCAAATTGTGAAACTTGTGTATTAAATAAATTCAATGCACACAGACTGAAGTAGTTTAAGTCTTTGGTTCTTTTAATTGTGATGATTTTGGCTCACATTTAACAAAAACCCACCAATTCACTATCTCAACAAATTAGAATACTTCATAAGACCAATTAAAAAAAACATTTTTAGTGAATTGTTGGCCTTCTGGAAAGTATGTTCATTTACTGTACATGTACTCAATACTTGGTAGGGGCTCCTGAACAGCCAGCTTCTTTGGCAATGAATGTTTGTGGCTTACCCTCCTTGTGAAGGGTGTCAATGATTGTCTTCTGGACAACTGTCAGATCAGCAGTCTTCCCCATGATTGTGCAGCCTAGTGAACCAAACTGAGAGACCATTTCGAAGGCTCAGGAAACCTTTGCAGGTGTTTTGAGTTGATTAGCTGATTGGCATGTCACCATATTCTAATTTGTTGAGATAGTGAATTGGTGGGTTTTTGTTAAATGTGAGCCAAAATCATCACAATTAAAAGAACCAAAGACTTAAACTACTTCAGTCTGTGTGCATTGAATTTATTTAATACACGAGTTTCACAATTTGAGTTGAATTACTGAAATAAATGAACTTTTCCACGACATTCTAATTTATTGAGATGCACCTGTATATACATTACATATATATAAAACACATTACGTCTGTGGAATGTCCCTATAAAACATGGAAACCCAATGTGTGTGTGTGTGTGTTTGTGTGTGTGTGTGTATTTCACACCTTCAACTTTTGACATGAGGCCCAGACTCTTCTTCAGGTCACCACAGATGCTATGGAGGCACCAGCGGAATTTGGTGTCACAGCGGTACTTGTTAGAGCCACAGGTGTCATAGCAAATGTCTAACTGATTACAACATTTGGTCATGGCTGGGACACCAATATCAAACTGTGGAGTAACAGCAAATTACACAACATGAGCTTTAAAACTCTTTCGCACTTCATTGTTAAAACACAAACAACCACATGCAGTTCAGACGCACAAAGAACCACACAAATAACTTGTTAGTCACAAAAAATGGAACAACCTATGTGATCGCATCCTTTCAATGTCCCACTCACATTAATATTAATTAAGGAAATGAAATGTATGCGAGTCTGTATATCAATAATGGTTATATAATGAATGTATATAATAATTCAGTAACAGTTTATTTTAAGGTCCAATTCTCACTATTAAAGTCACCATGAAATCAAAATGGAAAATTCTTATTTTTTAATGGAATACTGTAGTGTTTATTATAAATAATAAATATATTACTGTGGTGTAGTATGATATACATAATACTACTACAACAATTATTACAACTTTTGTTTAAAAGAATAATCACACAATACGCTATTTCTTCCATGTTTTAATTTTAAAGTCACCATGAAATCAAAATTGAAAATTCTTATTTTTTACTGGAATACTGTAGTGTTTATTATAAATAAATTATCCGTGCACTTCATTATTTTTTTTAAATTCATGTGCTCTCGTAATCTTTAATCAAAAATGTTAACCTCCCCTCCCCCTCAAAACGACTCATCTTCTCTTCCGGTCACAAGCTATGGCGCAAGGGCAGAGCTAGTGACGTGAGGGGTAAACACTGGGATAAACTACAGGGGAAAAACTGAAGCTGATGCTTCACTTTACAGCACTGACACCAGTCATGAGGGAGTACGTTACCCTTAAACATTGAAAAGATATTAGGATATTACGACAACATTACTCTTAGCAATACAAATTTTCATCGCAAACTAATTTTTTTCATGAATATGACAACCTGATGGAGGACACGCTCAGTCATTCAGGCAGTCGCTTTCTCTCTCGCTGTTTAGGCATGTTTTTTTGCCAGATCTGCCTCCATTTTGTTAGCAACGCCCCAACTTTCAACGATCCAGTCAATTCCCGAAGGACGAAATCAAGTCCCACCCTCTTATTTCAGATGCCGTTTCTCTCGGATATACGTCACAGTAGAGAAGAAAAGACAGTCGCAACTTCCGTTTCATGCCGACTTTAACTAGTTGCTTATTAGCATGCATATTACCTGTTTATTAGCACTTATAAGGGACATATTAATGCCTTATTCTGCATGACCATATTTTAGATCCCTTAATCTGACCAAATACCTAAACTTAACAACTACCTTACTAACTATTAATAAGCAGGAAATTAGGAGTTTATTGAGGGAAAACTCTTAGTTAATAGTGAATATGTGTTCCTTATTCTAAAGTGTTACCAATAATTATGTATAATCAGTGTTGGGCAAAGTTACTTTTCAAAGTAATGCATTACAATATTGCGTTACTCCATAAAAAAAGTAACTAATTACGTTACTTAGTTACTTTTCATAGAAAGTAATGCGTTACATTTTTAAATACTTTTTAAATCTGGACAGGGCTTGCTTGTTTGTTTTTAAAATAAAAAAGTTCTATTTTTGGCAAATATAAAAGCCTTTTCACACCAAAAGTGAAATGAATAAGCCTCAGGCTGAAGGGAAAGTACATTTACGTCCGTACAGTAGAATGCAGAAGAAGAAATTTCAACACACTTCAGCAATAAAAAAAGACAGATTTGTGTTTATTAGTATGGTCGAACTGGATCTTCGAAGGTCAGAAGCAAAGACATTGGTTAATAGAATGGGATTAAATACATAAAGGATATTTGTGTTGTTTAACATTTAATTATTGCAGGTTTGCGTCATATTCTGAGTTGCATTATTTTTATTCATTTTGAGGAATACTGAATCTGTGTTTT
>NW_015547668.1:863868-866916 GCF_001515605.1 Sinocyclocheilus anshuiensis | reverse complement strand
ATATTCTCTTGTAAATTAAAAAGTAATGCGTTACTTTACTAGTTACTTGAAAAAAGTAATCTGATTACGTAACTCGCGTTACTTGTAATGCGTTACCCCCAACACTGTGTATAATTATAAAATCACTTTTCAATGTATGCAAAGTATGTAATTTTGTTATGGTAATACCCAAACTATAATATGCCAGACTTTAAATGCATCACTAAATTTTAAACAATATCAAACAAAGGTGTCCATCTTTGGTGTGAAAAGGTTGAAGACTCCTGCTTTAGTCATAACCGTGGTTATTTAAGAGATGCAGTGATGGTGGTTAGAGTCGCATCGTAATTTGTAATGTTGAAACATGAGACAATTATATTTGTCGCCCATAGAGGAGGATTCAGATATATCGCCTGCATAAGTGATTTCTGAATTAACACCTCAAAGTTTTAATTTATTCAAGTTCCAGAAATTACATTGGGGGCTGTCCATGTTTGTGTGAAAGTAATTGGCACATTTGCTTTCCTCTTTCCTGACAGCAGTCCTATCAGGGCTTTGGCTGGATGCCAAACTTAACTGTCCAGGACCTGTTGGATGTTCACCATCTCTTCAGAGTCTGCTCTAGTCTCTCGATTTAGGAGCACCATATCTGAAATTGTGCTGGCCTGTGCAATGCTGGTCATGCAGAGCCAGTCTTTTAACTTAATGCCATGAGGTCTGGTACACATTGCAACTATGGCCAAAAACCATTCACTTAGAAAGGAAGAGTCATTTTGACTGAGTCTGATGTAAATCAACCAATCTCAGTTTGCCACAGTTAGGGGTTTACTTAAAATGTTATTATACTATAACATTGCTTGAGAAAACAAGAATAAATGTGTAAGAAAATAAGAGAGTATATAGTTTACTTACTACTAAGTGCTTTATATTCAAACCTTTTTCATATATGATGCTACAAACCTGGAAGTGAGATATCTACCAGCTTGTTTCATATTATGTCACTGTACAATACTTTAAAACCCAAAGTCATTTGTCAGTGCTTTTCTTCTTTTACCAAGCAGGGCTGTCTTTTTTATCAAGTATCAGACAAGAAAGGTAAAAATAATCATCTAATTTTTCACCTGTCTAACATGTAAATATTAGTTGGTTGATTTGGATGGATTTTTTATTTACAGTACAACTTTGATTAATTGGCCAGTGTGCACTTCATTGGCCGAATTCACACAGACCATGCATAGGGACAGAACATACAGTATCAAAGATTCAAGGAGGCAGACTGGCCACTAATGTTAGTAGAAATAACGAGACACATACACCGTTCGGTACCTGGAAGCCAAGCAGTAAGGTGCTACAACCATTAGGCTCCGGCATTTGATATCCAGCACGAGGCTGAGGAGCTTTACCTGAAAAACAGAAATGATACATTATAATATATAATATCTTTAATAAGTGATTAACATAAAGTTGCTATTGACCTTTATTAGAATACATTTTATATAACAATAGCATTGAGAGCTTTACAAATGTGGAAACAATCAAAAGCAGTTACGCCGGTGTATTTATAATGCACCAAAAACATTGTTTTTCATGAATATTTTCCTGGATGACACTGGATTAATTTGGCTTCATGCTGTTTCTTAAGTTACAGACAGTATTCAACTTTAGTAACCTAAAATTAAATTAAATAAGGGACTATGCAAAAAGCAGAATCTAAACAAGCAATACCCAGGTTTTTGTATTACAGACATAACATTTGAAACTGAAGAAGCCATTTTTTCCCAGAATGTTTTTTCTCTGAATGTATTTACCCAATACAGCTAATTCAGTCTTATTCAGTATTATTATATTTTGGGACATCTGCTGAGAACTATCTATTATGGAATTATGATCTTCCAAACTTGAACTGAAGGGTATAGTTGTATATCACTTGCATAGCTATTAAAAACTTCACAAAAGTTCTGATAAAATCACCTAAATGTAAAATATGGAATTAAAACAGCAGAGGTCCTAAAACAGAGCCCCAGGTAACCCCAATGTCAGTAAATGTGAAATATTTGTTTATTTCATTCATTAATTTCTTTGTGACAGTTTTAATTGCCTGTTTCATAATGGAGAAATCATATATTTGTGTCACATATGTGACACTTATCTAAGAAGTATTATAAGTATTATGAGTAAATGAGATTTTCTTCCTATAGCCTTCATGGTGAAACAGTATCAAACATTTCCACATTTGGTATTCAGAGCATGGACTTTATCATTTCAAGAGAAGGTGATACTGTCCATGGAACATTATTTAAATCATCTTAAATTATGGTTGCATAAGGTTAGACACTACAACTACTTTGTTATTTTAGCTTTGGCATTTAGTCAAAGCCCTGCAACCAAATGTTCAGTAGGACTTATGAACCCGCAAGAAGTTTATTATGCAATTATTTTGTTAAAACTGTACATAGGTCTATATTAACCATTTTTATTGTGTATGAAGAATACTGATTGAATAAACTACATCCACTGCCCTCCTTAGGCAACATTTAACATTAAGAACATTAACTTGTACTTAACAAATTTAAACTAATTAAATCAAATTCTGTATGTATTAAGTAAGTTCCATTAATTTGTATTCAATTAACAGTCAAAGGCTAAGCAGAACATGCAAGTCTGTGTCATTGTAGAATTAAATCAGAAATATAAAGGAGTCAAGACTCAAGAGATAAATAAAGTACTTCCTAAATTCTCAGGTATAAGCATATGAAACTTTCTGATTTATTACTGTCATCTGTAGAGTGGTGTGATCAGGTTTAAAAAATAATGAATAAAAGAAAACAGATAGAATACAAAAAGAAAAGAGAAGCTAGTGTTTGAGGCCTTTTTTGTTTTTGTTAATTGTATAATAAATAAAAAGAAAACAAATAGATAGAATACAAAAAGATTAGAGAAGCAAGTGTTAGTTTTTAAATTTTTTATAAAGAATAGAATTAGAATAGAGAGTGCTAGAGTTAGAGGGTCAAATAAAGATGGAAGAGATGTGTTTTTAGCCGATTCTTGAAGATGGCTAAGGACTCAGCT
>NW_015547668.1:841177-863136 GCF_001515605.1 Sinocyclocheilus anshuiensis | reverse complement strand
GTTGATGTGCCTAACTGGATGGTGAAATTGTAATGAAACAATGGGTTTGCTGGAACCACAAGCAGTTTTGTCTTGGCAAGGTTGAGTTGAAGGTGATGGTCCTTCATCCAGCAAGAAATGTCTGTTAGACAAGCTGAGATGCGAGCAGCTATCGTCGGATCATCAGGATGGAATGAGAGGTAAAGTTGAGTGTCATCAGCATAGCAGTGATATGAAAAGCCATGTTTCTGAATGACAGAACCTAGTGATGCCATGTAGACAGAGAAGAGAAGTGGTCCAAGAACTGAGCCCTGAGGCACCCCAGTAGTCAGATGTTGTGACTTGGACACCTCACCTCTCCAAGGTATCTTGAAGGACCTATCTGAGAGATAAGACTCAAACCACTGGAGTGTGGTTCCTGAGATACCCTTTGCTAATAGAGTTGACAGGAGGATCTGGTGGTTAACCATGTCAAAAGCAGTGGACAGTTTCAGCAAGATAAGTATTGAAGATTTGCCTTTAAATCAAATAAAACCTATTTAGTTTTTCATTAGTAGTGTCAGTGTTAAACACTATATGCAAATTGTAAAGCACAATAAATGTTTCTTTGAAGTAGCTGTATATTAATGCATATTCAGTCATTTTTTACCTTCTTTACTGTTGTTGTTGTTGTTTCCAGTGGAAGCATAAAAGGAAAAGTTTGGAAGAATGTACATATTCTTCTCAATTCCATACTATGACAATTCATATTGACTACATCAGTCAAGCTTTAGAAAATATAAGTATACTAAAAGTAGTTATGCCTATTTTTGGAGATTGAAACACTTGGTCACAAGCAGTCAACATTCTTCTGAGCTTTTTTTGTACAGATTCACATTCTTTTGCATTCTACAGGAGAAAGAAAGGTCTTTGCCCAAACGAAAGAAAGTCTTTGCCCAAAGCATATAGTGTGACAGTAATCTGAGAAGCGTTTAGAATGCACACTGAGCAAAGAATAAAATACAAAGACTATTCTACTAAAAAGACTAAAATACAAGTACTATTTCACTTACCATATCTACAGCGGTACTGACATACACCATCTCGACCCCCCATCAGCTCCAGTATGGAGTCAAAATAGCCATTCACTGCCTGGAAACCCCCTCTGATAGAACCTAAGCCCCAGTCTGAATCATCTTCAGATTCTTGCATGGAGCTCTGGGTCTCTGCAGGTTTTCCCTCAACAGGGGCATCTGCCATCAAGATGTCATCTGGGGTTTCACCAGCCTGAGCTTCAGGTAAAACAGAGCCGTCAGCTGGAGAATCCACCGCAGCTGCATCAGAAGAGGCCTGGATAAGCGTGGCAGCCAAGCCTGTGGAGATACATAGCAGCAGCAGCGGCAGTGCACGTGGAAACATGATGTGGCCCCGGGTCCTATGAGGTCTGTAGGGTCCAAGAAGAAGGGGAGACAGATAAAGCCGAAGGGCTTAGAAAGAAAAGAGTGAGCAGCACAAACAGACTCTGTTGATAGTGCCTCGTGGAAGGGACTTTGAACTGTGATTAGATCAAGCAGACAGCAAGGCATTGATTGGTGCTAAGGTTAAAGGTAAGGTCCAATCTCTTGCTGAGGCTTACTCTCTCAGTGAATCATAGTCACACTCCCCTTTTGTAATCAACTTTTTGCTTTGATTGCCTGCAGTTCACACTTTACCTAGAAGAGGGTCTCCTCTCTCATACAATAATTTCATCTAGAGCTATCGCATTTCAACTATTATTTCCATTGACAGACTGTTGGTAATCTCAAAGGCCTATGTCGTGCTCAGCTTTTTGGTTATATGAAATTTGAATGAGCCATAGTGATTGCATGAAGTAATACTGGATTGCAAGGCTTTGATAAGATTTATGGGTCAATAATATTTAAAAATATTAATATATTTAAAAATGAAATAGAGTACAGAGACCTGAATCGCTTCTATGTGGAACGTGTTTTTAATTTCTGAATTAAAATTCATTTAGATATTTTTGGGAAGCATAAAGTTAGAAATATTATTTCTGTCATGACAACTCTGGGAGGGATTGGCATGGTAATGTACATGACAATGTTAATGTATTTGGTCTTGGGGGAATAGATCTGCTACGCTGCTGCGGCAGAGCAAGTACCGAGACTTGCTACTGCCAATACATCCACAACATGCTGCTGTGAGCATGTAAGAAATATTGCTGCTGCAAATATAACATACATGAAATAACCCCCATATAGCGTACATGAATCACCTCGTAGCAGATACAGGTGGAGTTGGGGAAGGTGGAGGGTTTCTGAATGAAGCTGCAACTGCTACTGCAAGCACTGATCAATAATCATATATTTGAATGTTGAGCAGCGAGCTCATTGGTTACCAATACAGGAGAGAACCAATCAGCTGTGCCATGTGATGATGTCATTAGGTCAGATTGAGTTAGACCTATCGGACTGCACCATCTAGAGTTTCATGCCAGAATTCTGTATTTAGTTTAATCAGAAATGACATAGCACACTAAGTCAGAACAGGCTGAAGTTTTGGGCAGAGTTTAATGGAGTTTCTCTTTGAAAACTATGTGAGGTTGTAAGGATTTGATGATTTAGCTCGGCAGAGCAAGTACTGAGACTTGCTACTGCCAATACATCCACAACATGCTGCTGTAAGCATGTAAGAAATATTGCTGCTGCAAATATAACATACATGAAATAACCCCCATATAGCGTACATGAATCACCTCGTAGCAGATACAGGTGGAGTTGGGGAAGGTGGAGGGTTTCTGAATGAAGCTGCAACTGCTACTGCAAGCACTGATCAATAATCATATATTTGAATGTTGAGCAGCGAGCTCATTGGTTGCCAATACAGGAGAGAACCAATCAGCTGTGCCATGTGATGATGTCATTAGGTCAGATTGAGTTAGACCTATCGGACTGCACCATCTAGAGTTTCATGCCAGAATTCTGTATTTAGTTTAATCAGAAATGACATAGCACACTAAGTCAGAACAGGCTGAAGTTTTGGGCAGAGTTTAATGGAGTTTCTCTTTGAAAACTATGTGAGGTTGTAAGGATTTGATGATTTAGCTTTAGAACATAAGTTTGTACATTATTAATGTACAATTGACAAAGCCAACATGAACTGTCAATAGTTTATTTAGGTTTTAAATTGAACTGTTATCTCTTCAGTAAGCACTCATTCTGTATAGTTGTTAAAGAGCTGTGTCTGCTGCTTATGTGCAATTGCAATTGATGTGCAACTGATGTGCACTTTCTTATCATATGGACTGCAATGTCACTGATTTCAAACCTGCTCCGTGTAAATGTTCTGGCTGATACAGATGGGGACGGCCTCTTGTTTAGTGATCAGCTTTTAACATCTACCATTAGTGTTTTTATTGATTTATTTATTTATAGAATAGTCTTATAAATTTCACTATAAAGTTCTATAAAGGTCACTTTAGACTTTTAAACATATAGGCTTTTTTTAATAGACTTTTAAATAAATAAATACCCATTTTCCCATTAAATGCTACCAAACAGCATTTCGATATGAATTCTGTCATTTCTAAATCCTGTATGTCTGTAATCATGCGTGCCATGCATATCAATGTTCATATTTCACCTCAAATATATTTAGTAATACTGCACTGATCAACATCTCCAAATATAGCCTAGCATGAAAAAGTCCAGATATAAATAACTCGTAGGCTAGCTTTTAAAATATTTTAATGAAAAGAAGAATTCTATTTAGCCTACATCATAGGCCCTGCAGCGAATTCATAAATTAATATTCATAGAGAACAAAAGATGATTGGAAAAAATATGCGTAAACATTATAATCAGGTCTGCTTTATGCTTAGCTTTTAATGGACAACACTTTACAGAATATACAAATAATGTAAAAGGCAGGAAAACAGTTCACACCAAACACCTGAATCTGCTTCAGCTCCAGCATTCGGGCGGTACCTCAGTGCTACAGTACATTTCATGAAGTGCCACTAGAAGGCAGCAGTTGGCTGTTAACGTTTATTTGAAAATATACAAAAACATATGGGTCATTCCTGGGATTTGGTGATTCAACTTGGAATTTTCTAAACACCCCACAGCATTAGGCATTATACATTTTAATCTTCAATTTTGTTTCTCTCGCATATTTTACCTGTCAACATATCAGCAATCCCAACACTATCTTTCTGCTGCGGATGTGGGTGCTATGATTTCTGATGTAGGATGCTTGTCAAAGTTTAAGTGGACACATTACATCAAATATTCTATTTATAATATAAACATGAGTTGTCAGGATGTTGCATATATTAACTGAAACATGACATATGTATATTTAACATTATGTCACTGGGCACATTTAGTTCTTTTTTTTTTCTCTAAGTACAAATTCAGTGAAGTGCCTCAAGGTAAAATGTTTGGTGAAAGATAGAAATACAACATTTTATGATAATGTGCGTGTGTTTGTGTGTGTGTGGTGTATGTGTTTATGTGTCTCTATCTATCTATCTATCTATCTATCTATCTATCTATCTATCTATCTATCTATCTATCAAAGCAATACATAATTTTATTTATTTATTTTATTTGACATTACATCATTCGCAATGCTTCATGCTGGCTATTTTTTAAGTTTTAATCATTATCACTGGGATTTTTTTTTTCTTTCTGAATCACTATTGCTGGGCTTTTTTTTACTGACACAAACAAAAAGCTACACAAAAGAAAATGACATGTATATTTAACATTATTTCACTGGGCACATTTAGTTCTTTTTTTTCTAAGTACAAATTCAGTGAAGTGCCTCAAGGTAAAATGTTTGGTGAAAGATAGAAATACAACATCATTTTATGATAATGTGTGTGTGTTTGTGTGTTTATGCGTCTCTATCTATCTATCTATCTATCTATCTATATTTTTTTTTTCTTTCTGAATCACTATTGCTGGGCTTTTTTTTACTGACACAAACAAAAAGCTACACAAAAGAAAATGACATGTATATTTAACATTATTTCACTGGGCACATTTAGTTCTTTTTTTTCTAAGTACAAATTCAGTGAAGTGCCTCAAGGTAAAATGTTTGGTGAAAGATAGAAATACAACATCATTTTATGATAATGTGTGTGTGTTTGTGTGTTTATGCGTCTCTATCTATCTATCTATCTATCTATCTATCTATCTATCTATAAAAGCAATACATAATTTAATTTATTTATTTTATTTGACATTACATCATTCGCAATGCTTCATGCTGGCTATTTTTAAAGTTTTAATCATTATCACTGGGATTTTTTTTTTCTTTCTGAATCACTATTGCGGGGCTTTTTTTTACTGACTGACAAACAAAAAGCCACACAAAAGAAAAGACCCAGCAAATACTGAATGTTTCCCTAACGTTCAAATTACTCGCGTCGGCACAGGCTACGTCATAATATGTCTATTACGCGTTGCTTTGTAATAGAATTCTAAATACCACGACTTTAGTTTGAATCTTCGTTCGGCTGAGTCCGCTCTTTTCAATGAATCGGTTTATTCGGTTCACAAAGCTTCTCTGAACGGTTACTATGAACGGAGAGCTTGCACAAGTTTATGACAAGCTAAAATGAGGATTTATAGTTTTTTTTTGCCAATAGATGGCGCGAGACGCAAAAGATTCAGAATGGACTCGCCACATCTTCAGCACTGCAGCAATGATGAGTAGTTTATCTCACAGCTGGAACTGTCTGTACGCAAGCAATTCTAACCCTCTCCTTTTAGGAAAATCTGATTGACACTTGTGTCCCATACCAGAACAACAGTCACAAAACTGACTGTTCATAACCGTAACCTTAAAATTATATTCGATTAAGTTATGTTTATTTAATTGTACATGGCTTTGTCTTTGTACCTTCCATGTTTCCCACCCTTACTGTTCTTATGTGGTATGATGACACGCACCTTGATGTTAAGAAACCCTTCTGTGTCACCTTGATATGAGGTAAAAAAAAAAAAACTTTGTGTCATTCCGAATATTATAAACTTAATGTTGATTTTAATGAAGACGATTAAACTGAAATGTCTCACTTTACCTGTATTCATTCTAGATATACACTGAACAAAATTATAAACGCAACACTTTTGTTTTTGCCCCCATTTTTCATGAGCTGAACTCAAAGATCTAAGACTTTTTCTGTGTACACAAAAGGCCTATTTCTCTCAAATATTGTTGACAAATCTGTCTAAATCTGTGTTAGTGAGCACTTCTCCTTTGCCGAGATAATCCATCCACCTCACAGGTGTGGCATATCAAGATGCTGATTAGACGGCATGATTATTGCACAGGTGTGCCTTAGGCTGGCACAATAAGAAAAAGTCTTAGATCTTTGAGTTCAGCTCATGAAAAATGGGGGCAAACACAAAAGTGTTGCGTTTATAATTTTGTTCAGTATATGTTCAAAATTAAGATGAGCTATTTGGACACGTGTGGATCATGTTCAGGTAAAAGCTTTATTTGTGATACTCTGCTAGGATACCTGTGTGAAAACACGATGCCACCTGCTGCTTAAAAGTCACAGAAAAAATTCTGAACAACAGGCTAATGTTTGTGTATTACTTTATATATTTTTGTTTACTACTATATATTAGTTAAAATAATTGCACATAGTGCTGTTTCCACTTCAAGTCAACTATGAATATAGATGGCAAATAGATTAATTGTTGTAAATCTTTCAATGTAAAAAAAAAATTATTCACAGAATAAATATTACACAATTTGTATTTGTCAGAAATATTTAATAAAAGTAATTACTGCTCATACATTTAGAGTTGAGACATTTATCTCGGGCAACAGTATGCAGTTTCTCCAAATGACCATTCGGTTTGTTCCATAATGTACAATTTGTTCTGTACAAAACACAAATGCTAAACTTTGTATAAAAAATATAAGTTAATTTAAAATTTAACTCTAATTAACAAAATAACAATGGTAATAATCAATAATTGTGGCAATAATAATATAATAGGAGCAATAATATTAATAACAATAATAATAGTCTCTAAACATAGTGCATATGAGGGGAAAGACAACTGGTTGTGGATGATCTTGGTGACGGAGGTGAGCGGTGCTGAATAAATCCTCTCAACTCTGACTCCGTAGTAGATGGGGGTTGGTAGCATTACTCCAGAGCGAACACACACTCGCATGCACACGGGATCAGAAAGTGCATGACTGCCTAAGATAGCACCATTAGAATGTAGCTTACATCTCCAAACTCGGTCTCTCTACACAGTGCACACATCGCATGCCGACACAACCATTGGAAGCCATGTTTAACATTCCCATATCCGATGGTGTACACACCTTTGGTACACTTAAAAACTAACAGGCATCTTGAAGCAGTTTGTGACAGTATTGATTACATTCACTCATCAGTCCTGCAGTATTTACAGAAGGCCATCAGTCAGTCAGAGTTCCATCACTGTCTGCAGGGACTGCACGGATACAAAGAAGAAAAAAAAATAAAAGAAAAAAACGAAACTGAGTTCAGCCATTTGAAACGAAGGCAAACATTTTTGTTGGGTCGCAACTTGAAATTCACCTTAGCCTGCATTTGACAACATATTATGTAGAAGACATAAAACTTACTCTCCAGAAAGTGCAGTTGTCTGTGTCAGATGCATTTTCAGTTGCCCCTTCACTAAGCTCCCGTCCCATTGGTTACTGTTCTTTGCTCACACAAACTTTACAGAACGTCCCATAGAAACTGGAGTATAAAGCGATGAAGAAGTGTGACATTGCAAAGCATTATTCCTCTGCTGAGTTTGTGTAAAGAATGTGTTTGAATTACACAAAAACAATCATCTTTGAAGACTTGTGAATCATGTTGCTTTGGGCGTGAGAGTTACAAAGTGTCATCCACAGTATGAACTTCTCAAGGTTTATTTCGATTTGGGAAAAGGGAACGTAATATGTTGATCTTTCTGTTGTCATTAGCCTATTAGATATTTTTAAGTGCTGTGGAAACTGATTTCTATCCAATTCCTTTTAAAGAAACCAAACATGCAGGATTCTCATAGACTTACATTAGAAAAGAGGAACAGTTTGTCTGGTTTTATGGTGGATGCACCAGTTACTAAGATAGGATTGGTCAGTAATTTTGTTGTTGTTGTTGTTTGTTTTAGGTTGGGATATTTTGAAGGGGGTTAGTCCACAGAGTTAAAGGGATAGGTCACCTAGAAATTAAAATTTAGTCATTATTTACTCCTTAATTAGTAGCATAAGTAGCACTATGAGCTTCAACGGGTTAAACTTCATATCAGGTTGGAAGATGCTGCAGATCTCAGTGAGGAACACCGTGACTTGTGTGTGACTCCAGGAAGGTTCAGAGTCAAACTTATGCCGTTACAAAAGCTCTTTGCTTTGGAAGGACGCGCTTTAGGGGATTTTTGTTTTCAACTCCACTCAGAATAGGCTGTATTTCTTCATTCAAGTACTGCAAAACATTTTTGCTCAAAATATTATATAAAACATCCATCAGACCACGGGTTTATCGTGCCTCTTTCACCTCAAATGCGACAAAATATTCTTTCTGTCTGTCTTAAAAAATAAATCCACTCAAGTGCGCTTTGCGTATTTTGACCACAGCAGGATAAAACGTACCATTTTAAACTAGACGAAACATCTTAGTTACGAGTCACCCAACCAGATCGTAACTCGGGTTGGTATTTAAGGCCCCTTCAAATGTAAGACCACGAAAGAAACTGAAAAAAAAAGAAAAAAAAAACACCTAAGTGAAATGATGCAGAAGCCACCTCCTAAGGAAAAGTACTGCCGTTCTGCTGAAGTGATCCCACACAGAGTGGACTTGAGTCCCAGCCATCAACGAAGGAGCCCTGATGTCATTCGAGTGTACGCCTCCGTCACCCACTGAGGTAACATTATGTTTTGTTTATTTTTCTGAATATATCCTTCCCCGCTTGCCCTCTGCGCTTCCTCCTGTCTCTGCAGGAAGTGGGACTGTCCACAGGAAGACCAGTGTCTCTGGCAGGGTGTAGGTGGTGCTGTGGGACAGGTGCCACAGATTCAGTTGTCCACTTTTACTGGTACACTGTCTGATGTCTCGCTCAGCTCAGCCTCGTCAGTGGAAGCCCATGCAGAGGTGTCCTCTCCTTGCACGATTCGTTCCCATTGGGCCAGGTTTTCCCTGCAAACACAGAGAGCTCCACATTATCACAGCAAAAACACAACTGTTGGTCTATAGCTTAAATGTTGCAAAACAATTACAAAAAATCCACAAATTAAGTGACTAAAGTGAGAAGTAGCATGTTTTGCTTTCACATTTTCACCTCTGGACATAAAAACGTGTCCCTGTTTTTTTTTTTTTTTTCAACAAAGCACAAAATTATAATAAGAAATGTTTCTTGAGCAGCAAATCAGCATATTGGAATGATTTCTGAAGAATCATGTGACACTGACGAAAGGAGTAAGGATGCTGAAAATTCAGCTTTGCATAACAGGAATAAACGGCATTTTAATACATATTAAAATCGATTGGTCATATGCATATGAGCTGAGGCAAGAGACTTCTTAAAAAAAAAAAAAATCTTACCAACCCCAAACTTTTGAAAGGTAGTGTACGATTTTAAATATATATTTTGGTTATGAAGTATATGGTTAATGGTGATTTGATTAATGGTAACAGTTGCTGTGTTGAACGTTTTGAATTTATTACAAAATTTTAAATATTGAATGTAATTCATGTCAAAAATTGAGACAAACTTGAATGAATTAGTTTCTTTTAAAATCTTACAAATGCATTTATGCTTAAAGTGCCCCTATTATGGGTAATGAAATATTTTCATATTTTGGTTTTGGGAGTCCCCAACAACAGGCTGAAATGCATGCAAGGGCAAAAAACACTTTCATTGTCTTATAATATGCATTTATAATATGCATTTATTTTTACCTTATTTGCTCAACGACACCCAAACGATTCGCTCAACGATTCATTTTTACAAACCCCTCCTTTGCGTGACGCTAATCTGCGGTGATTGGTCCAATTGTTCTCATTTTCATTTCATCTCGCCTGTAATGCCTGATAAAGCAGCGTTTGTGAGCGCAGTGCTGCTTTGTGTACAGCGTTACCGGGGAAACCGCTATTTTCACCTCTCCAAAAACGGCACCTAGTGGCAAAGAATGAATTTGCATCTTCATTCAGACCAACTCGAAAAGACCAACAAGTGGGCGGGCAATATGCTAATGTTTCATGTGTCAACATGAAACGGCTTGGGATTCGTTTTAAAAACGACTCGTTTCAATGATTCTGAGTCGAATCTTCCTTTTGACAGACAATAACTTTATACACGGTGCACTTTCAGATTTAAAACTTTGCAGGATGTTTTCATTCACTTAGAGCTGTGTTACACACTGCATGAAAGGTAATTTTCAAAAATCCATAATAGGGGCACTCTAAATGCTTAAAATGATCATTTTCAGATAAAATATAAAGTGTAACTGTTTATGAATTTCCTCACAGTTTTTTTTTATTAAAAAAAGAAAGAAAATGAAAAGAAGAAAAAAACATGAAAACAAACATGAAAAGTAGCCAAGAAGTGTTGCTGAAATAAAAGACCACTTTGATTTGTTTAACTTTTTTACTTGGTCACTACGTAATTCTCATACTTTAATTCATACATTTTTTTTTTAAATAATGGATCGAACTAACCGATAATAAAATTTTTATTTTTCATTACTGATTTTTTTTTTCCATTTTATTGATTAGTTGTTACAACCCTAAAAATGCCATTCGAAGTCTGTCACTAGAGTAACAGAAGCAATGCTGTCAGGGCGATCTGACCCAGACAGGAAGAAAGAAGGTGGTAAACTCTAAAACTTTGTTAACTCAATTTTTTTGTTTAGGTCTGTCCTTTTTGTTCCATTTATGTAGCATGCAGGCCAAAAACAGAGGGTGAAAATGGTTGACTATTAGACTCTCTCTTTCAATTAGTGATGTTGATGTCCTTTATTGGTCCCTCTCTGATCTCACAATGACCAGGGCTCCGGAGCGTCTGGGCCGGCTGCCCACACATTCCAGTTGGAAACCTGGTGCTGACGCAGTGGCACGGCTTTTCAAATTGCGCCGTCAACTGTGTTTGCATTCCCCACAGATCAAGGTCACCGAGGCTCGCAAGCATTCGACCAGTTTAGGGGCGCAGGGGGGAGAAGTTTAGACACGGACCCATCCTCACATCAGAACTAGCACAATGGCTACATAATGGAAGTCGGTTAATGTGACCAGAGCAAAGCAGCATAATTAACTCCAGTTTCAGAGCAGGAAAGAAAATGATGTATTGTATAAAGATTATGAATATGTGCTAAACTTATTGAACCTACAGTAGCTAAAGGGAATTATTCTGCTGCTGATTATTCTGAAACCAAACAGGAGCTATTTGAACAGTGTTTGAAATGCAACTTTCATGCCACAGAAAGAGGTCAAAAACCTGCTGATATAACAACATTACACTAGCTTTAAACATATATATGCCATATATATAATAAAACGGTATCACTTTAGAATAGGGACCAATTCTCACTATTAACTAGTTGTTTATTATTAACATGTTGGCTGTTTATTAGTACTTATAAATCACATATTCTGCATGACCATATTATACATCCTTAATCCTAAACTTAACAACTACCCTACTAACTATTAATAAGCAGCAAATTAGGAGTTTATTGAGGCAAATGTCATAGTTAATGTTTGTTAATAGCGAGAATTGGACCTTAAAATAAAGTGTGACCAATAAAACCATACATAATTAAAAAACAAAATCTAGCATAGTATTAATATAAGCTTCAAATAATTTCATTAAAAATCAATTAATGATTTAAAATTATATTCATCACAACAAGCAATGCTTCCACTAAGTAATATTAGCCTGTAATGCACCATAGCCACTTGGCGCATTAATATAAAATCGATGTTGATGAGGTTGATGTGCGGTCACAGGTCTGCATATAGTGATTATAGCCATATTGAACAAGACTCATCCAGAAATCTGTTTTATAATATTAGTTATACCAAACAGACTTTGAAATAGTAGTCAATTGGTTCAATTTGTTTAATTAAAGTGCTTACGATCACTTTTTGTGACAGACCTGCAGGCTGTAAGCAGAGGACCGGAGGGAGGAAACAGCTCTGACAGGGTGGTGTAACAGGGAATAGCCACAGCATTGTAAAAGCCCACCTGAGAACATGAGAAAAACAGGACTCAGATAAGAAAGGAAAATTTAAAAAATGGCTTCTCAACTCAAATTTAGCATTTACTCTACAAGTAAATATAACCGCTAACCTAATGAGCTGCCTACCTAGGCAACTTTTAAGGCACATTTCCGACGTGAAGGCAAGGGATAGGAAAAGCAACGTTCTTCTAGGAGCTTGATAATGACAGAAAGTTCTCATTTACCTGTCCCTGGGGAACCTCATCCTTTTTATCTCTGTCCATCATAGGGATGGGCTGCATTCCAATCTTCTTCATTTCATCCCCCTATCATTACAAACCAGATGAACAATTTCACTGAATGTCCTTCAGAGGTCTGGCCTGCAATTTGACATACCGCTCAAAACAATACAGAGACCTGTACAATCATTTACTTTATTACACAATATTGTTACAATAAAACGATTCATGCTTGGCTTACAATGATTAAAGCTTACCTCAGTCCAGAACTCAGCATAGATGTCATTGGCCGTGAGTCGTGTGACGGGCCACAGTTTGGTCACAGAGCAGAGATCACAGGCCGTCATCATCAGACCGATCACACGGTCCCTGCGGTGGACAAATAATCAACCAGCAATTCATCAACGGGATCAGATCAGGCTGTGAATTAATTACATTTGCTAGGAATTCTCTACATTAAGATCTATTGCTTTGCTTGAATTAAGTTGTAATATGTTTCAAAAACGGGTCATATAGCATTAACAAAGCACCCACACAATAAATGCTGGGACAGAACATTATGTAATTCTCTTTTTCATTCACAGTTTGGTCCAATTTATAAAAAAAAAAACCCCAAAAAAATGTTAGTTTTGGGAGAAATTCATGCATAGAGCTTTTAATTCATGCTGATTTAATTTAGTAGTGTCTAAATTAAAGAAATGTGCTTAATTGAAAATAATTATTGAAAATAATGTCACAATGTAAACAACAACAACAACAACAACAAAACAATTAAATAGTAAAAAAGGGGCAAATTATGACTTTAGGGAAAAATGTAACTTGGATATATTTTCTATGTTTATTTTAAAGTGACATAGTTACGTTACATCATGTATTTACTATAGTAATACCAGAATAACTGAAAATTATGCATAATTGAAAGCAGCTAATCCTAAACCAAAACCTAACTTTTACCCTATAGTAAGTACATGCAGTTAATTAATATTACTCAGTACTAGGGCTGCACGATAAATCGCATGCGATATTTAATGCTTAATGCTGCTCAATGTGAAAGCCCGCAGGTGATGGAGATTTACCGCTGATTACAGAACTGGCTTTCTGACAAGATGCGCATTAAATATCGCATGCGATTTATCGTGCAGCCCTACTCAGTACTTGTGCAAATTCACTAAAACAATCTCACCTTCAAATAAAATGTAACAGTTTTTGTGAGATTCACTCAAGCAGTATGTTACTACTTCAGTTCAAACACAGCCTTTGACACTGTTTCGGTGGCTCCCTGAAAATATCTCTGAAGTTGAGGTACGATTTACAAGAGTTCTGTGATAATGGAGGTGAACTATGACCTCTGACCTGTGAGCACGGTTGTTCAGGTCCAGCGCCCCTGTGGCCAGCAGTTCAGCCAGTTGCTTGCGGTTGCCAAAGTACAAGGCGAGGTCTGTAGCAATTATGGCCTTCCTGATGATCTCCAGCACCTGCTCATACTCACTGGAAGTCAGGTTGGAGAAAATATTGTGCCCTTCCAGCTATGGGAAAAAAAGAGATCAATAAAAAAGCAAAAGCTCCACTTATGGGGCGTCTGGCTCTGCTGGAGAGTTGCAGCAAAGCCGAAGGGGCATCCAAGAGATGGCTGACAACCAACTGACTCTGTTCAAGATGGGAAATTTCTTAAATATGGGAATGAGGAAAAAAAAGAAACATTAGACCATAAGTCTATTTTTTTGTGGTCGACCTAATGCAAACTGCATTCAGCGCAAATTTTGGGGGCATGTTTGCATTGATACCTGATTTGTAAATAAATGGCACTACCACGTGAATGCTTCCTTGTATCTCAGCTTGTGTCAATATGGCATTTAAAGACAATGTGATGGTTTCTGCATGCAAGGCACTACAGGCAAAAACATTGTTTTTGGTCAATTTTATGTAGGCTATTTGGCTTTTTATAAACTGTTGTTTCAGACTAGTGGAAAGAAAACATCAAACATACACTTTTAAGTGTTTATTTTATTCATGTTATCCATTTGCGTCTCTAGATTTTAATTACAATACATATCTTTAAAGGCCATTTTCTTAAAATGCAGCTTACTGCATTACAGCGTTTGGTGTATGTAGTGTACTATCTATTCCAATCTCTGTATTTATTCTTATCTATATTTTGATATTATGAATGGTCTTACAGAGTGGTTTCTTCATATATTATTCTCCTGATTTTATAAAAAAAAAAAAAAAAAAAAAAGATGACTTTTTTTCAGGCTGTTGACAATATTTCCTGATTTAGGGAATGTAATCAGATTACTTTTTTTTTTTTTAGAAGTAACTAGTAAAGTAACATATTACTTCTAATTTTACAAGAAAATATCTGAGTTGCTTTTTCAAATAAGAAATGCAAGTTACTTTGTTTTCCCATTTATTTACTGACTCCTCTCCTGTCCCTATGTTCAGATAAATTGGGAATGATGTGCAGAGGCACTTCCTTTAGGCTGAAGCTTATTAATTTAACTTTTGGTGTGAAAGGGCCTTTATAGTTGACACAAATATAACTTTTGGCTTTTCTGTTATTAAAAATAAATAAGCAAGCCCAGCTAAGATGACAAAAAGTAACGCAAAAACAATGTAATGCATTACTTTTAAAAGTAACTTTCCCCAAAACTGGACTCTAATAGGCCAACGAAATGAACCATTAATTTTGAAACTGCCTTTATCCAGTGTTCAGATTTCTGTTCTTGGAATGTATGCAAATTAGTGCATTTTTAATTAGATAATGCCTTAATTACATATTTAAAGACAACATTTCAGAAACCTTGCAATGCAAAAATGTTTGCAAAACCTTAACATAATCAGTCAACTGGGGAAGTATAGTGATATCTGTTATTTATTTATTTATTTTTTACATTATTCACCTGGGGTGAACAACAACATTTAGCAAGGACTATAGCTTTAAACAACAAGCACTGAAATCATACATAAGACCACTGCCCACAAGCCAATTTTATACCATAAGTGATATAGTCATTGGAGAATCTAAGGGAGTCTGTGCACATGTTCGTGCCCCATAACAGGTGGGTGTAACTGACCACATTTAGCTTGTTTGAAACTATCGTACTGAGCTGGCGCAGTGTGTAGGAGCTTTACCTGCAGGATGGATACTGTCTGTGAAAAGTGATGCTGTTCCATGGTGGATGTGGAATACAGGGCAGCCAGCGGATGGTCAAACTTCTGTAGATAACTGTTACTGTAGCCGCGGTGGTCCAGGTCATGACATAAGCAGGCAATCAGCAAGCCTTTCCTCTGTGCGAGAAGACATAAGCAGGGCGACAGAGTAAGTCACACTATGGAGCTACTAACTTCTGCTAACTACATTTTTCAGTGACACTAAAGGACTGGTTCACACCAAGAATGATAACGACAAAGATAACTATAATGTTAACGGCACACTTTATATTAAGGTCCAATTCTCGCCATTAGCAAACCATTTTGTGGTAAGGTTAGTTTAAAAGGTGGGTTAAGGGTTAACAGTATAATTATAGATGTAATTACAAAAATGTATTACAGATGTCATTACATGCAGGTATTTCTTTAAATATAACTACAAGTAGAGTGAGTGATTTTGGAGAGGCTAGCAATAGCAACCTAGCTTTGAAAGCATAAGATCCCACCCTTCCTGCAAATCACTCTCCAAAGCCACGCCTCCTCCAAAAAAACAAACAAAAAAAAGGAACGGCCACAGTTTGTTTCTTGCTGTTTACTACTTGCACATGGTCAGCTAGCAAAATAAACCTCTTATATATATATATATATATATATATATATATATATATATATAATTTTATTTTTTTTTTTTATTGTTAAACCCTGGTCCCAGACCTACTCCTTAAATACGAAAATCATTATAAAATATAAATTATAGCATCATCATTAATCATAGTTTAAGCAATTTAAAGTTACACAAATTAAATATATTTGTATGCAAATGATTTCCCTGTCATTTACACCACCAACAATTTTGCCCAAATAAAGATTTTAGTTAGTTTACTAAAATTATGCAAATTGTAAAAATCATCTCAGAGGTCATGACATAAGCAGGCAATCAGCAAGCCTTTCCTCTGTGCGAGAAGACATAAGCAGGGCGACAGAGTAAGTCACACTATGGAGCTACTAACTTCTGCTAACTACATTTTTCAGTGACACTAAAGGACTGGTTCACACCAAGAATGATAACGACAAAGATAACTATAATGTTAACGGCACACTTTATATTAAGGTCCAATTCTCGCCATTAGCAAACCATTTTGTGGTAAGGTTAGTTTAAAAGGTGGGTTAAGGGTTAACAGTATAATTATAGATGTAATTACAAAAATGTATTACAGATGTCATTACATGCAGGTATTTCTTTAAATATAACTACAAGTAGAGTGAGTGATTTTGGAGAGGCTAGCAATAGCAACCTAGCTTTGAAAGCATAAGATCCCACCCTTCCTGCAAATCACTCTCCAAAGCCACGCCTCCTCCAAAAAAACAAACAAAAAAAAGGAACGGCCACAGTTTGTTTCTTGCTGTTTACTACTTGCACATGGTCAGCTAGCAAAATAAACCTCTCTTAAATGTAATGACTACCCCCCAAAAATGGAACAATGAATTTAGTAACATAGAATGAATCTATAAGTGTATAATAGTTGCTGCACTCTTCAGTTAGTGTAGATAACATTTTGTTAGAAGCTCGTAGTTGAAATAAGTCACTTTTGTAAGTTCACTGCAAATGCTAATGTGAGAATGACACTGACCTCAAGCTCAGTGAAGATCCCAGTGGTTTTTTGCAGGATGGCATACATGCAGTGTGCCACCGTCACAGCGTGTTTCCAGTTGTGATATGGAACTCGTCTGTAATTTTTCCGCACTGACATAGTGAAGCGACACAGTTTCTCCTGCTCAAAGCTTTAAT
Source organism: Sinocyclocheilus anshuiensis (assembly GCF_001515605.1). Classification (NCBI taxonomy): domain Eukaryota; kingdom Metazoa; phylum Chordata; class Actinopteri; order Cypriniformes; family Cyprinidae; genus Sinocyclocheilus; species Sinocyclocheilus anshuiensis. The sequence goes on along the minus strand of NW_015547668.1, from coordinate 845,775 downwards.
AACACAAAGAAAGTGTTACTGTAAATCTTTGCCTTGGCATAGCAGTGCTGTAAATGAGTGTTTCTTCATCTGCGGGCACAATCCAAATGATTGATTTTTATTAAGACAATAGATTTAATCTTATTGTTATATGAAGGTTGTTTATTGGTTCCCTGAGAAGGGAACGAGACACTGCGTCCTCTAGAGGTCGCTATGGGGGAACACCTTCAGCGTGACCGGTGCCTGAAGCATACATCTAAACACGACAGTAACGACAATAACATTGGCTGACGACAGCCTATGACGTCATTACCCAGCGCGACCACAGTATAAAAGGGCGCAGGGAGAACATGTCATCCGCTTCTTCATCTGAAGCTTGCATCAGAAGCATTGCAAGGAATCTAGAGGACGCAGTGTCTCGTTCCCTTCTCAGGGAACCATGGTTAGATACGTAACCTGAGACATTCCCTTCCGAGGGAACTTCGAACTGCGTCCTCTAGAGGTCGCTATGGGGAATGGTATACCCACGCCGCCATGCTGAGGGGAGTGCATGCCAGAAACCACTGCGAGCACTAAGTACCAACTCTACCATAGCCATGGTAGTTGCCCCTAGGACGCCTTGACGGCTGTCAGTGACAATATCCCCTCCGACCAAAGGCCTGAGCTGCATACCTTACACAACTTACCTGTTAAGGGCTGGGCTGGGACGCCCTAGGGCAGAGCTCAAAGGCTTGGAATCAGAGGATTCCTTTGAGGGGATACGGCCAGGTGACTAAAAACTCACCCCGGACCCTGGCCTGTCACCCAGGGGGCTACCGCCAGTTCTGAATGAACCTGCTCAAGAACTGCCTCGACAGATCCTTGGTACCAACACCCTGCTTCAGAAATGTATCAACAGGGATACATTAGTTGAGTGGAGCCCAAGGAGAAAACCGGGGCTTAAACCAACTCAGAGAAAGGGAACGAGGCTGACAGCACGTAACCCTTACCATGCAGGATTTTAGAAAGCATGCAAAATGCTTAGCGTGCACACTTACCACAATGTGGACTATAGAAAGTGCACAGAAGCACAGCGTGTGCCCTTACCATAGCATGTATTTAGAAACACTGTTACTACGGGGCAACCGAAGCTGTCACTTACACAGCCTAGGATCCCTACGTGACTGTGGCACGCCCAGGGAGTGACAGTTAATTCAGTCGTACTCAGAGGGAATAGAGGATAACCCTCTAGGGTGAGGGAAGCACTACCGAGCTCACCAAGAGAACAGCCTAATAGGAAGGCAGAGTCCTGACATGCCACCCAGCGGAGCTCACAGAGTGAAGGATTCGACTCTCCAATGAGAGGGACTCAGCTACTTAGAAGGGAGATGATGGCCCAGCCGCCTGGCATGACTGTTAACCGGAGCTCAATGGAGCGGAGACTCAACTCTCAAAACCAGAGAGGAACTTAGGCGCCCGATTTGGGAGCAGCATGCTCACAAGAGACCCTCTATGGTGAGGGGAGCACAGCTAGGCTCGGCCAAGGGGGGGCAACCTATCAGGGAGGCAGCAAGTGGCCAAACCACCTGATGTCGCTGCCACGGAGCTCAAAGAGCAGAGGGCTCGACCCTTAGCAAAGAAAGGGGGACCCAACTTGACCGAGGCGATCATTAGCCCAGGGCAAAGTAGGACTCATGTAATCCACCCAGGACTGGCGAGCTCATAGAAGACCCTCCCGCAGTGAGGGGAGCACGGCCATGTCCAGGGAGCAGATGATTGCAGATGGGACATCAGAAACGGGATCCAGCTTAGAAGGGGATCACACATTCCAACAGGGAACAACAGGGTCCCAGCATAGAGGCAACTGACCAAGGAGACAACAGGACTGGCCTAACACTCGGTAGAGAGTATGGATCCCGTTTGACCAGGCCTACAGAGAAGCTGTAGAGGCAACAGGATCCAACAACCCATTCACGCCTACAGAGCTACTGCTCCTCAGAGCCGAGGCACTCAGTAATGGTTTCCGCAGAAAAAGATCTCACTCATACCTCAGGGAACACAGCATACTCAAGCTCACTCCGTGAAGGGGCAATTCACTGGTTCAACCATAAGGGCAGTGTGACAGGGAAGCCCAGTGGGCCTGACCACCTATCGAACTGCAGAGTGGAATTAAGGAGTGTTAAGCCACTCAACGCCTCAGCGGCGAGGAGCTCTAGCTCAGAGAATGTGCATGATGGTCGAGAGGATAACTCAAACCTCAGGACACCCATCGGGGCGAGATATGAGTAGTGCGTCCTGGCCGGGGCAGCTTCTCAAAGCGAACACCCAGCCCAGACATCAAGGAGCAAGTCACGAAGCATTATACTCCGGGAAAATGCTCAACCTGAATGAAGGACCCACGAGTCCTGAGATATCAGCGTAATACTAGGGACCTGATGGCAGAAGAGGCTCCCGCCGAAGCCCAGCGACTTAGCTGCGCTGTCCAGTAGGCATGAAGCAGAGAAATAGGGCTAACATCCAGCCTGGATCCAGTACCGATGGGTGAGAACATCACCACGATCGGTCAACAGCGAGAGGTTCTGACTTCAGCAGGGGAGGTGCTTGCAGAGGTCCTAACCATAAAACACAGTCAGAAAAACAGGATCAGGTTACAGGATCAAAACTAGTTAGTGAATTCACATAAACTAGCAATAGAGTGGATGAAATGGATTGTACTCACCAACCACGGCTCCCGCACATGACTCAAGCTCACGGGTATCATCTGAAGGCGAAGTTCGAAGAGCACTTGGGTCCGGACCATCAGTAGGTAGTTCTATGGGATATAGAAACTAACCAAAAACAACATAGGTCCAGCATGAGAGACTGTAATGTGAGCACAGGAGGCTCCTACCTAACCTCGGTCAGGTGGAGGGGATGGTGGCTTCAGGGGAATTAAAGGGAGGAAGATGAGAGCAGATGTTAAAACTCTCGGAGGGAGGTGAGAAGATGCCCAGGTTTTACTCTTGTCCTGACGAGAGCGCTGAGAATGCCTCGTCTCGATCACCTCCCTCAAATCTTTCCTGTTACCCTTTGACTCACGCCTCCTTTGAGCCCTACCCGAAGGCGGGGGAGGGGCGCGAGTCGCGACACTAGTCTTCTGTGCCCGCCTCTGACCCTTAGATCAAGACGGGTCAGGACCCCTCTGTTCTTTGGGCTCAGACCTGGACCTTCGTGGAATGAAGGATTTAAAGGAAGCTGAGCGCGTCTTGGCCTTCTCGATCACCATCTCGACGGAAGTGGCGAAAAGCTCAGAAGGGGAAATTGGCGCATCAAGGAGAAAGCCCTTCTCTTTCATCCCGATATCCGCCAGGTTCACCCATAGATGCCTCTCCGTAACCACCATGGCCGCCATAGAGTGCTTAGTGGCATGGGGAGCGAGATCTGTGGTGCGACGCAACTCAGCCATCTCATCAGGGGATAAACCCTGGCCTTTATCCAGGTCTTTCAACAGGTCAGCCTGATAAGCCTGAAGCACCGCCATGGTGTGCAAAGAAGCTGAAGCCTGCCCTGCTGCTGCGTACGCCCTGCCATTCAAACGAGATGTATCTTGAAGGGGTTTGGATGGCAGGCAGGGAGCCTTAAGAGAAGATGTCTCACCCACAGAGAGATAGCTGGCTAGCGTCTCTTCAATAGGGGGCATATTCTCATAACCGTTCTCATGCATCCTCTCAATATTGGCATAACTAGTATGCTGAAACCTATGGATGCGGGATGAAAAATAGAGGCGGCCTCGAGGCGCCACTTTCTTAACCCGCTTCCACGGCAAGTCAAGCCTCGCCGTGGCACGTTCCATAACCTCAAGCAACTCAGCGTATGCAGGGCAGGAGGAATGACTTCTTCGTCCTCATCTGACATCTCCTGCTCATCCTGGCTTTGAGCCAGCAGAGCACTAGCCGCTGGATCAGACGATGTAAGAGAAATAGCATCGTCATCCAGCAGCTCACTCTCATCCATAACTGATGAGCGCAAAGGGGAAAGACTCTCTCTCAAATCATCAGCTAGGTCCACCTGCGATCCCCACAAGCTCATTTTCCTCCGTGCCTCAGCAGCAGCGGGTCCTGAACCACGGGGAGCTGATGGCTGTCCCTCTTTCCTCGAAAAAGCGAAACAAACGAGAGCGGAGCTTTTTCATTGAAAAACACTCACAACGCACGCAGATTGCCCCCTCGAGGACATCGCGCGTGTGCTCTTCACCCAAACACAAGACACAAAGATCGTGTGTATCATAAGGTGTCAAATAACGAGGACATGGATCCACACACTTCTTAAATGCCTTACTAGTGCTCGCCATGGTTTAAAGAGGAAAGACTCGTTCTTACCGGAATGCACGCTTCAAACAAAACAGTAGAGAAGACGAAGAAGAGGATGACGTGTTCTCCCGGCACCCTTTTATACTGTGGTCGCGCTGGGTAATGACGTCATAGGCTTTCACCGGCCAATGTTATTGTCGTGTTTAGATGTATGCTTCAGGCACCGGTCACACTTAAAGGGGTCATATGATGCGATTTCAATTTTTCCTTTCTCTTTGGAATGTTACAAGCTCTTGGTGCATAAAGAAGATCTGTAAAGTTGCAAAGACTAAAGTCTCAAAACCAAAGAGA
>NW_015547668.1:838340-840945 GCF_001515605.1 Sinocyclocheilus anshuiensis | reverse complement strand
AAAATCGACACGTTTCAGAAAGGCGGGGCATAGAGGAGAAACAATAATGTACATTATGTGGAAAATGTGTTTTTTTAACCTTAAACCGCATAAACACATTTCATTACACCAAATACACAAAATAATGTTCTTTTTAGCAACATCATATGACCCCTTTAAGGCGTTCCCCCATAGCGTCCTCTAGAGGAGGCAGTTCGAAGTTCCCTCAGAAGGGAACTGCTTTGATTGTTTGCATTTAGGATAACATACTGTCTATCAATTTAGCCTTAGCAAGACATTTTATTACAAACAAATGTCATTTCCTTCACTGCTATTTCTACTACATATGCATTAATTTCTCTTCCTGGTTCTAGGATACGTTGTGAAAAAACACACAGAGCACTTAGAAATCGATACTTTCTTACCTGGTTTTTCCACATGAATTGTGAACCATGTATACAACTATTGCTGGCCACAGTTCCTCAAAAGGAGCAATGTCAAAGTGAAACCTTAGACAGAAATATGACAGTTTGTTTGCAATTCAAATCTGCACAGGTGAAATATGAGCCAAAAACGTGTTCAATACATCCTGATTACAACTGCACTCCTATGTCATGTCCACTTGTCCACACATGGAAATAATACCAAACCAATGTGCACACTTAGTTTTTGTGGATCATGAAAAATTATAATCAAAATATGGTATTAAAACCATCGCATCTACAAAAAAAAAAAACACTCAATAAGCAACATGAGGCTGTGTGTAAATTTTTTTTTTGCTTTTAAAAAACAAGTATTTCATTCACCTAACTGTAATAAGACAAATGATGCTGTTAGCACCTATTTCACAGCTATTCAGATTGGCTTGTCCACTCAGATTTTAGAGTTGCAAAATTAAATAACCACTAAGTAACAGTATTACTGAAAGTCATTATGTAACAGTGATCTTCGATGCATGAGAGCGTAAACTCACAGTTCGATCTCTTTATATATGGCTGAAGGGAGGGAGAGTTGTGTGAGGGTCTTCCACTCCTCTGACGTGCAGATGCTGTGGTACGAAAGCTTCTCCATCGTCACCCGGTAAATGCACTCTGAATGTCTTATCCGGTGATACATCTGAATGCAAACACACATACACCCCATGTGTCTATGTGCAAAATATACATGCAAAATAGTCTAACCCTTTGAAAATAATGTGGTTGTATTTATCTAAATGGATATCTATCCTTCTATCTATCAGCTATGGTTATTTAGTGTTAACCATTCATATTAGCAGATCATTTCAGGTACCATAAAGTAGTAGCATAATAATTAAAGTTTATTCCTCCTTCATTCTACCTCATATAAATCAGTAAAAGATTAAATAAATCACTGGCAAAATGTGAGGTGTAAATTCTGTCTAAATATAAATCCCATCAGCGGATGGCAGCAGAGCACTCATGGTCTTTTAAATATTAACATTCCTCAATAATTTTAAAAGCTGCTATGTGAGGAGACTCATGTGTGATCACAGTGTTGCCAGATTGGGTTGACGTCTTCCAGCCCAAAAGCTACAAAACCTGCCCTCTGTCCAAAAAAAACCCCACCTAAAACATTAACATTACGTTTTTTTTGTTAACAATTAAAAAAATTCCAAACTGATCCCAAACCATCTTAAATTTTGTCCATCTGCCAAAACCAGGGCCGCTGCTGGCCAATCGGGTGCCCTAAGCAGAACTGTATTGTTGTGCCCCCTCTCCCAAATATTATGGATGTAAAAACACCTACTATAGGGATCATAATTGTAATTGTAATTAAATTGTATTATTTACAAATTACAATTGTAGCTCTAGACAGTTACCTATGGCTATTATTTTATTAATACATTTGTCTGATTGATTTTATAGTCTCAAGCATTCAGAAATCACGCAAAAGAAAACTGAGCAGTTTTACTACGACAAAACCATGGTTAATTTTTGTAAGGGTTGTGATGTCCACATGTTTTTGTTGAAGAAATGATAGAGGCTGTAGCATTTCTATCGCAAAAAGATGGCCAAAAATGTAATATTAAGTGGATATTTGAATTAGCCTAAATGTTTGATCAATATAAAGGACTTGATCGTCCTGTAAGTGTAACAGCAGCAACTACCAGGCCTTTGGCTCCCTTTGCAGGCATTTGTAATAATATGTATGCAGTCAGCCGCAAACATGAGGTGAGGACGGGCGCGGATGCGGGAATGGCGTCAAGTGTGCTTAGCCTACTGCCTACTGCGTTCACCATAAAATGCATTTTTTATAACCTAATTATGTATATTTATATTCATGTTTATATTTGTATTTATGTATATGCATATGTTAATATTAATCTAGAATGAAAGTATTTTTTATTTTTTATTTTTTATTTTTTTTGAGCAACTGGGATGGTGCCCCCCCGGGAGTTGGTGCCCTACGCAAACTGCGTACTCTGTGTATAGGGAGCGGCGGTACTGGCCCAAACCAATTTTGACCTACAATTAGGCAAAAACCCGCCCAATCTGGCAACAATGTGTGACCCCACAGAGGACCAAGTGGCTGAAATCTCTGGTAGACAGTCCTCAGCCTGTTTCTTCCAAACATAACCATTCTCTAGGTGTCATTATAACCAACA
>NW_015547668.1:818045-838313 GCF_001515605.1 Sinocyclocheilus anshuiensis | reverse complement strand
TAGCCAGTGTAGAGATCTACTTCTCTGTAAAAAGCGGAACAGACAACAGAGAAATGCGCGCGCGCGCGCACACACACACACACACATACACATACACAGAGATGAACAACCATAGTGTTTGTATATGATTGAGTTAAACACACAACGGTTTCAAGTGTTGGCTCATCTAGGCTTAAAATAATCATCTTATTGCAGATTTACTGTAAACAAATCCAGAAGCCCCTTTTATCTGACATGTCCATTTTAACACCAACAGACCACTGTGTCCACATGTCCAACTCAACAATACACCCATTTCATGCATCTGCTTGGTCAATCTCACCAAACGTTTTTTCTTTTCTCTCTCTCTCGCTCTTCTCATTTTTTTCATATAAATCAACAAACAATACCATGATGCATACATATTTTAAAATAATATATTATTACTTTAACATTAGTGTAAAGAGAATGACATTTTTTGAATCATGGTATAAGAATATGTATTTTTTTTAAATAAATTTCCATTTATTTCTGTTTGTTACTTTTTTCTTTGTCTTTTAATTTTGGATTAAAATATGGTTTGTGCCATAACACTGTAACTTTACAGTTCTAACAGTTGTCTAAGTGCTCCACATGTCACAGTTCAAAATTGTGTATTACTGTATGTTCAGTCATTCATCCAGCCTTAACTGCTTAATGTGTAACCTGGTTCTTAAAGGGGTCACATGATGCGATTTCAATTTTTCCTTTCTCTTTGGAGTGTTACAAGCTGTTGGCGTATAAATAAGATCTGTAAAGTTGCAAAGACTAAAGTCTCAAATCCAAAGAGATATTCTTTATAAAACTTAAGAGTCAACCACGCCTACCTATCAAGCCTGGCTCGTTCTAACACGCCCCCACATGTCTACGTCACGATGTGGGAAGATTTGCATAATGCCGCACAAATGTTCACGCAAAGAAAGAAGGCGTAACTTTTATTCTCGCTGTAGTATTGTTGTTGCCGCCGCCATGTCGTGAAGGCGCTGTGTGTTTCATTGTGAAAGCGAAACTACTTTGTTTGGTCTTCCAAAAGAGGACGATATTCGCTTCGTCATGCCTGGAGCGGATCCGTGCTGGTCGCTGAGGGAATACATCAACATCGCGCTGTGGATCGCCGGATCGGCTTTCACCGTGGACGAAGCGTAAACCGCATAAACACATTTCATTACACCAAATACACAAAATGATGTTCTTTTTAGCAACATCATATGACCCCTTTAACAAAGTTGCTTAAAGTAATCTCAGGTGTTTTTGCATGGAAAATCTAAATCTTTATTACCTGTTGAAACGGGGGTCTGCATAGGCATCCGGAATATTCAAAACTTCTCCTGTTCTCGCCACCTGACCTGCTATTCCTTTCTCTATAGAAAACCTGGGGGTGAGTGTTTAAGATCAGTTACCAATGTATGAAATATGATTAAAATCAGATATTCCGGGGTGAAAATATGTCTGGGTCACATTTAACTTTTTTTTTTTTTTGCACCGTATCACCACTGAGCACATTTTGCCCCAAATTGACACACACACACACACACACACACACACACACACACACACACAGACAGACACAGACACAGACACAGACACACACACACACACAGACACAGACACAGACACAAATAAATGTACATAAATAAATGAATAAAAATGCTGTCCTCATATTTCACTTTTGAGGGTTTTTTAACTCTTCATTCTCATGTTTCTTCTATTACAGTAAATAAATATATTTCTGTCATGACAACTCTCGGAGGGATTGGCATGGTAATGTACATGACAATGTTAATGTATTTGGTCTTGGTGGAATAGATCTGCTACGCTGCTGCTGCTGCGGCAGAGCAAGTACCGAGATTTGCTACTACCAATACATCCACAACATGCTGCTGTGAGCTAGCATAAAATAATACTACCATGATGTATAAATATACAATTATAATAAATAAATAAATAATAAATAAAATGGTTTTACAGTTAAAGGGGGGAGTGCTTAATTGTCTTGAAAATCGCAATACAGTGCAAAGATTGTAATGGTCCTAAAATAGGTATCATTTTCTTTATGGAAAATATAATGTATTTATCTTACTTTTGATTTTGAGCTGAAATATGAGTAAGACATGTTCTTGACAGGCTTTGCAAGGTTTCCATATAGATTTGGTGAAGCAGTAAACTACGTCTGATAAAGAGAGTGTGTTGTACAACCTGCTGTACTACATTTACTGTACTCCGAGATTCAATTGGGAATTTTGTGACTTTGTGTAACTTAAATTTTTTCTATGCAAGAAAATAAAACAAACAAATAAATAAATAAATTCAGCTGGTAGTTTACAAGGATGTAAAGACTCAAATATGACTCAAATAGTGAGGATCATGCTCACCTAATTTCTTTGGTTTTCCTAAAGACAGGTTTCCCTTCATTCTCCTCCCCGATATCAAACAGGTCAGAGTACAGCTCTTTGTTATTGTGATCTACCTGGAAGAGCGCACATCTGTCTGCATTAACCAGGTTTTTTGCATATATCTGAAACACAAATAAACAAGCATTTCCTTAATGACATTTCCCCAAGACGGAATGCAACATGTTTGTTGAGGAAATCATTTTTAAAAGATTACTATGCAAGTGTGCTTCACCTGCAGTGAGTTCATCTGCATCAATAACCAGAATTAGTTTTGTTATGTATATCAATAGGCCACTAACGGTCGACCACTACATGTGTCTATGTGAGACTAGCAACTGAGGAACTTCTCCTTCCCTCTGGATTTCACAACTTGGTGGCACATTGTGTCTTTTCCCCTCTAAGGTAAACTTCCGCTTTATGAAACTGCTGATGAGCAAAAAATCTCTTCAAACTAAGAAAGACATATTATTCATTTAAGTACTTAAATATTACCTCCAATTTTTGGAAGTATGTGCTTGGAAAAGTCTGAATGAATCCCTGAGAGGGACACCAAGAGCTCAGAGAGATGCTGGAGCGGTGTCAGATGGACTTTCTGTCCTCTCCCTGACCTATTTGCATCACTTCCTGTGCTGCTTTGCTCAACAGGAAGGAAGGGACAGAGACACGAGGGGGCCAGAGATCTGATACTTAGAGCGTATGAATATTTGTGCTTGTGTGAGTGAGATCTAGAGAATGCAAACATGTACATAAATGAGAAAAAGGATATTTAACAACAAGCCCAAGGCTGGTGGGGTGAGCACAAGAACATGGCAAACAAATGAGAGAAGGTCTTTCATTGCACACATTTCTCTGGCGTTGATGGTGACACAGATGAGCGACAGAACAACAGCATGTTTGTCCTCATGACCAAGCATGTGACCTTACTGAGAGAAGGAAAACCTACTCACCATGATATGTTCAAGTAGAGAATCTATTGCCACTATGTTGTCAAAGTACGTTCTGTTTGAAATCGAAAAGGAGGGAAAGACCTGTCATTTTACAGGGATATCCATATGATACAAACACAGTATAACATGAATGCATATATATATTCTTCATACATATCATTGGCTATTTATTATAATGTTAAATGTCAATAAACATTGAAACGTTTCAATATTATGGAGTCTTCGTCATATAGGGAATTCTCAATAAAACATATTCAGTGCACATTTTTACCTAACAATTAAAAAGAAAAATTTAGGTATTTTTGCATTGTGACATTCTTTTCATGATTATTAAGCATATTTATACTCCATTCATGTAATGTGAAAAAAAAAGCTTAACTTTCATAAAAATAATTTTAAAAAACCTTATGATTTTTGGCAAGTGTTTGACACATTTCATGAAATTCCCACAAAATATACTTTTATGCATGAACTCACTTACTTTGACACATCTAGGAGAAAGTCGTTGAGTTCTGTCTGTTTGGCAAGACCTCTGCAGACCTGTGAGCAAAACATGAACAGGAAGCTTTAAGATGGCAATCCCCGCAAGTGGACCCGCAAGAAATTACTCTCTATGTGAATTCTATGTTTAACTGATTATGCTGATCACAAGCCATCAATTAGTTTTTTGTTTTTTTTTGTAAAAAGCTGACAAAGTTATTGTATAGATTCAGAAAACATGGTGCATAAGTCATATGGAGTACTTTTACAGTGCTTTTCTGTTTCTGAAGTTTGAATGCTTCACTCTCCATCTTCTCGTTTTATGTTGTATGGAACAAAAACTGCTTGGACATTTCACTAGATAACATCTAGCAGCATGAAGGTTAAGACAGGAGAACGTCTCAGTTACGTATGTAACCCTCGTTCCCTGAAGGAGGGAACGGAGACATCACGTCGTGACATGTAGTGACCGACTGAAAGGGAACTGGCATTTTTGAATGAACTATTCCTAAAGAAATAGTTCAACTAAAAATGATAATTCTGACATTAATTACTAGATTTATTAAATTTCATTTTTGAATGATCAATTCCTTAAGGCAAGACACCCCATGTAAATAAATAAATAAATATCACCATATTTCGCCAGTTGATTGATTACATTAAGAATTGCTTAATGTAAAGTTTTCTGAAATGTTGTTTAAATATGCAAATAAATCATTATTTATTTAAACATGCACTAATTTGCATACCTTTCTATAACAAAAATCTGAACATTGTATGAAGCCCGGTTCAAAATTCTTGTTTGATTTTTCTTGACATATTAGAATCAAAGGTTTTATACGGTAAACATTATTAGCATTTTTTTTCATTCCATAAATCAGAAAGTACTATCAACTGCTAGAAAAAAAATTAATATGCATCTTTTTTTTAATGAATTAAATGTATAAAATCAGGCAAAATATACAGTATACGAACAAACCCCTCAGTAAAACCCTTCATAATATAGATGGAAATAAAACTGTATAGTTTGGTGTAAGTAATTGTGGCTGTAGTGGAAATTAGTGGCTCAGTGCAGGGTTAAAAAAGGCCTTTTAAAGATATGAGAAAATGGCCTTTTAAAGATATGTAATCAAAATCTACACAAATAGATAAAGTGCAATAAAAGAAACACTTAAAAGTGTGTTTTGGATGTTTTCTTTCCAGTAGCCTGAAAAATTACTGTGTGAAAAAGCCCAAAATGTCAAAATTGACAGATGCATGAAAAACAGTGTTTTTGCCTCTAGTGTCTTGCCTTAGAGCCCTAAAATATGTTACTTATGGTCCTCCTTGTCTTCTCATCACAACCATGTTCTGATGACTCCTAACTTCTGAGAAGGTTTGTGTCCCAGAGTGAAATTTACTCCCAAAGAGCCCCGTGATGCACAGGGACATTATAACCCAGAGTGGTGTCATTCACAGCATACAACAGTTTACGTACAAACAAGACTGCATTGTCATTAATTGCACCTCCTGAGACGAAGGTGTGTTTAATGTGTGGTCTGGTTGCTTACACTGGGCCCACCAGCAGCCTGGTCCATGTACACAGTGGATTACAGAAATCAAAACACGTGTGTTCAACCAAATCCAACAAGCAACGCATTGTTTTTCTTAAATGTACTCACCTGGACTTGGTGTATGGCTACAGATGCCCAGGCCAAATTTGCTGTTGCAACCTAAAAAACAGGGTACACTTAGTCAAAGACACACTATGTGAACCTTGAGCACTCAACGAACAAGCAGAACTTTATAGTCCTGTGTACCTCACCTGACAGCTGAATATCTTGTTAGCCAAAGTTTAAATACAAGTACATATTCTTTGTTATTACTATTTTCTACATTTTACAGCAGAAATGGGTAACCCTTTATAATCAGTGTTGGGAATGTTACTTTAGAAATGTAATAGGTTACAGATTACTAGTTACAAGTAGTGTAACTATTTCAATTACTTTATTAATGTAACTAATTTTGATTACTTTTCTAAATGACTAACAAATGTTTTTTAACTGTTAATCATTTCAAACATTTAATTTTGAAGCACAGCACTGCAACACATTTTTATCACTCGCCATGGTGGCAACTCTCAGACAGCCTAAAGCTTTTAGCAGCAATGTGGATTGATATAATTGGTGGTTTTGACATGGTGCACTGCAAATTCAAACAAGAACCAATCAAAAGCATCAGAATAGCATTGCTTTACTAAACAGCCTTTAAATGGCAGAAGGCACTGTGCAGACCAAAAACAGGCAAAGCAACAAAATAATATTCAACATATCCTAGCTTTTTACTGAAAATATTCAGATGTAACACCTTTGTAATGACTAACATTTTCATAAGTAACTGTAATTTAATTACACTTTTTTCTCAGCAACTGTAATTGATTACAGTTACATTTATTTTGTATTTTGTAATTAAATTATGGAATGGCGTTACATGTAGCTAGTTACTCCCCAACATTGTTTATAATCTACTTTGCTCTTATAATGTACTGTGAAATGCTAGATAGCATAAGGTCTGTACCATACTACAACTTGTACTGATCAAGAAAGGACCAGCTATTTAAGGTGTGGTCACATTAGCGAAAATTTGGTGGAATTTCATGGGCAAAAAAGGGTCATTGTCTATTGTTAATAGTGTAGCGATGCATGAAGCACAGCTTATACAGAAGTCACTTTCAAAACAAGCAGATTTCTGTTGGTCAACGTGGCGAATCCGCAAAAAACCTGCTGCGTGGGAAAATCATTTACCCCTCACGTGAAATTCCAGATTGCATAAATTCCTATTGAATTGACTAGACTTTGACCCAAAATTGATTTAACTACAGTAAATGTGACCACACTTGCCTGACCAATTACAGTTTGTTTTGTTTTTATGGGCAGTTACGAGGTGGGTTTATCTGATTGGATGTAGTCTAAAATCAGACTCAGTATCAGTCCATTTTTCATTCATACTATCGTGAAATAAAAAATTATAATAATAACAAGTTGTAAGTAAGTGTATAGCTCCATGAGAACTTCACATCTGTCAAAATATTAAATGTGGTAATTGAGGCATCCCACAGATGTTGTCCATAGAAATTACATTCAAAACAACCTAGATTATTTCTTTACTAGTCCTGAAGACTAAGCGCTGCCTGGCTACATAAATCGAGAGCAGAGGCACATGGGTAGATACCAGATACTGGTATCAAATACCAGCACTTTCTCCCTTAGAGTACCTCCTGGTGGCTGAGGTTGAAGGGCTCTCTGCCCAAGTGCCGGTGCAGCTCCAGGATAGCGATGAGGTCTCCGATGGCGGTGAGGATGGGTAGACACAAAACAGAATGTACACGAATCCCTGAGTCCTGCCCTGTGCCATGAGGGAACCTCTCGTCCTGCAGGAAAAAACAGGCCAGTCTGATGGGAGGAGTTTATATATATATGGATGTGCTGTTCTTTAAAAGTCCTAATCAGTCCTAAAAGTCTTGAAAACACCTTAGTACAGGGACCAGTTCTCACTATTAACTAAGTGCTTATTATCATGCCTATTATTAACATATTGGCTGTTTATTAGTACTTATAATGTATATATTCTGCATGACCATAATCTACATCCCTAATACCTAAACTTAACAACTACCTTACTAGCTATTAATAAGAAGCAAATTAGGAGATTATTGAGGCAAAAGTCATAGTTAATGGTTTGTTAATAGCAAGAATTGGACCTTAAAATAAAGTGTGACCAAAGTCTTAATAAATATTATATATATATATAAAAATAAAAATAAAATATACAAAATAAAAGTTTTTGTTTACATGATATATGTATGTGTACTGTGTATATTTATTATGCATATATAAATACACACACATACAGTATATATTTAGAAAATATTTACATGCATATTGTCACACCCATGGACTGTTTTGTGTTTGTTTTCCTCCCCACGTGCTCCATGACCTAGTTTTCTCTCGTGTGTTCCTGTTCTCGTTTTCGTTCTGAGTAGTTATTCTGGTCACCTGTGTTCCTCCTAATTACCTTATGTCATGTATTTTAGTCCTGGTCTGTGCATTCTGTCTCTGTAGGGTCTACTTTGTTGTCTACGTGTGTTTGCTCTAGTTTCTGATGTGGATTATCCCCTGTGTTTCAATGATTAAAGACTGTTAATGCCACTTCGCGTCTCCATCGTTCCTTCCCACAGTGTAGTGTGACAGAAGACCCGCCCTTTTCAAAAGCAACTTTATTTGCGTTTTCCCCTTCGTTTGTTTTCCGTGTTTTTTACAGTGTTTGTTTTCTGTTTTTCCCCGTGTTCCCCATGGTTTCCCTTGCCGCAAAGTTCACCTCCCTCGCCCGCAAAAACCTTTCCCTATTGATGCGGTTGAGTTCAGCCAGCTCGACGTTTTAACGGCGTTTGACGACGCTGCGCTGAACTCACTGTTCTGGATCGGGGCAAATTACTATCGTTCTGTCGACCTCCCAGACACCTCTGGAGCCATAATCGGTATCTGGAGAGCGTCTATCCCTGATCCAGAGCACAGCTAGACCCAGAGCCCAGCCCACCATCTCCCCGCTAATGACGGAGAGCCCGAGCTCGTCTTGACCGATGAGCCATCGCCAAGGAGTGCGACAGAGCTGCGGATCGCCACGGAGCCAGAGCCTCTCGGATCGTCAGACCAGGTGCGAGAGCTGGCTACAACGCCTGCCGCGAGGGAGAGAGCCGCGGACAGTGAGAGCGCCGAGAGGAGCTCCGCCCCCTGCACCGTGGCCGAGGGCGAGCTAATTATATTATATATATATATAAAAATAAAAATAAAATATACAAAATAAAAGTTTTTGTTTACATGATATATGTATGTGTACTGTGTATATTTATTATGCATATATAAATACACACACATACAGTATATATTTAGAAAATATTTACATGCATATTGTCACACCCATGGACTGTTTTGTGTTTGTTTTCCTCCCCACGTGCTCCATGACCTAGTTTTCTCTCGTGTGTTCCTGTTCTCGTTTTCGTTCTGAGTAGTTATTCTGGTCACCTGTGTTCCTCCTAATTACCTTATGTCATGTATTTTAGTCCTGGTCTGTGCATTCTGTCTCTGTAGGGTCTACTTTGTTGTCTACGTGTGTTTGCTCTAGTTTCTGATGTGGATTATCCCCTGTGTTTCAATGATTAAAGACTGTTAATGCCACTTCGCGTCTCCATCGTTCCTTCCCACAGTGTAGTGTGACAGAAGACCCGCCCTTTTCAAAAGCAACTTTATTTGCGTTTTCCCCTTCGTTTGTTTTCCGTGTTTTTTACAGTGTTTGTTTTCTGTTTTTCCCCGTGTTCCCCATGGTTTCCCTTGCCGCAAAGTTCACCTCCCTCGCCCGCAAAAACCTTTCCCTATTGATGCGGTTGAGTTCAGCCAGCTCGACGTTTTAACGGCGTTTGACGACGCTGCGCTGAACTCACTGTTCTGGATCGGGGCAAATTACTATCGTTCTGTCGACCTCCCAGACACCTCTGGAGCCATAATCGGTATCTGGAGAGCGTCTATCCCTGATCCAGAGCACAGCTAGACCCAGAGCCCAGCCCACCATCTCCCCGCTAATGACGGAGAGCCCGAGCTCGTCTTGACCGATGAGCCATCGCCAAGGAGTGCGACAGAGCTGCGGATCGCCACGGAGCCAGAGCCTCTCGGATCGTCAGACCAGGTGCGAGAGCTGGCTACAACGCCTGCCGCGAGGGAGAGAGCCGCGGACAGTGAGAGCGCCGAGAGGAGCTCCGCCCCCTGCACCGTGGCCGAGGGCGAGCTAATTACGGATCTGGGACTGTGCAACTCCGAAGGAGAGAGGGCTCCTGTTTCCACGTCCAGCCCAGAGAGGGCTCCAGTTCCTGAGTTAAGCCCTGAAAGCCCGGAGGCTCACAAATGCCTGCCCGCATTCTCCTCCTCCTCTGTCGTCTGGCAGCCCCTCTGCTCGCCCTCAGCCCACCATTGGTATGGTGCGAGCTCCGCGGGTCTGCTATCCTCCATCGTCACCGTGGCTGGAGAATCCCTTGCCTCTGTCTCCAGCCTCTAAGCCCCGGACTCCTCCTCGGCCCATCAACCTGTCGGCTCCACCATGGCTCCTAGTTCCCTCTTCTCTACCATGGTCCATCAGTCCACTGGCTCCACCGGGCTCCCTCGTCCCTCCGGCTCTGCCTTGGTCTGTCGTCGACCATCCGTCGCCTCGGGACTCCACTTCTCTGGCTGCGCCTCGTCCCTCCGGCTCTGTCAGGGTCCTCCTCAGTCCTCTGTCGTTCCGGCTCCACCGCGGCCTTCTGGATCCCTGCCTCCGCCTCGGTCGCCGGCGCCATCTGCTCCGCCTTGGCCCTCCGGATCCTCCACTTCACCCTGGCTCATCGGCTCTCTGTCTCCGCCTCGGGCTCCTCCGCTACCTGCTCCGCTACAGTCGGTTGGCCCCCTGGAGTCATCAGCCCTTCCTCAACCATGGCTCCTCCCTCTGTTGGCTCCCCCGTGGGTCGCCATTACTGTTGTGGCCTGGGTCCCACCTGGCACCGCCTGCTCCAAGTCCCTCTTGTCTCCTCCCTGGCTCCTCCCTCCTTCATCACCTCCCTGGTCTCTGTCTGCCGGCCCCCTCCCGGGTGTCCGTCCTCCTCCTGAGCCTCCTCCCAAGTTCCGGAAAACACTTGATGGGCGAGTGCGGGCAGGTAGAGACTCGTGTGTGCGGGATGTGGGAGAATAAGTACTCACACTAGGCAATCTTAATTGTGCCTGAGCGCATTTGACTCCCAAAGCCCGGTTTGTTTGACTAGTGTGATCGCTCCGTGCTGCGCTCGGTCACGGTTCGTTTAACTGGCCCTGGCTCGGTTGGAAGAGGTGGGCCAGAGCGTGGTTCAGTTGGGCTCGGGCGCAGTGCGCATGTAGTGTCGGAGCGCTGAACTTCTGATACGTGCAGCATGATTGCTTGAACATTTCTGAGCGGCAAAAGTGATAGATCTGTAAAGCAAAATATTGTGAGAGGGCCGTGTGTTACCGCATCCCAAACGACTCAAAATAATAAACCACAAAGTTAACAAAACGATGCACTCCACTGTGCTGAGCGAGAGCGCTTCTCTGCTGTTTTCACGTGCTATCGGAAACTTCCTATTTCCCACTTATGAAGTTGTGGCCCCACCGGGCTCCCTCGTCCCTCCGGCTCTGCCTTGGTCTGTCGTCGACCATCCGTCGCCTCGGGACTCCACTTCTCTGGCTGCGCCTCGTCCCTCCGGCTCTGTCAGGGTCCTCCTCAGTCCTCTGTCGTTCCGGCTCCACCGCGGCCTTCTGGATCCCTGCCTCCGCCTCGGTCGCCGGCGCCATCTGCTCCGCCTTGGCCCTCCGGATCCTCCACTTCACCCTGGCTCATCGGCTCTCTGTCTCCGCCTCGGGCTCCTCCGCTACCTGCTCCGCTACAGTCGGTTGGCCCCCTGGAGTCATCAGCCCTTCCTCAACCATGGCTCCTCCCTCTGTTGGCTCCCCCGTGGGTCGCCATTACTGTTGTGGCCTGGGTCCCACCTGGCACCGCCTGCTCCAAGTCCCTCTTGTCTCCTCCCTGGCTCCTCCCTCCTTCATCACCTCCCTGGTCTCTGTCTGCCGGCCCCCTCCCGGGTGTCCGTCCTCCTCCTGAGCCTCCTCCCAAGTTCCGGAAAACACTTGATGGGCGAGTGCGGGCAGGTAGAGACTCGTGTGTGCGGGATGTGGGAGAATAAGTACTCACACTAGGCAATCTTAATTGTGCCTGAGCGCATTTGACTCCCAAAGCCCGGTTTGTTTGACTAGTGTGATCGCTCCGTGCTGCGCTCGGTCACGGTTCGTTTAACTGGCCCTGGCTCGGTTGGAAGAGGTGGGCCAGAGCGTGGTTGCACAAAATTCAATAATGCATTCAAAAGTAGTGTATTGTGCACTTTTTTCATTTAAAAGTACTGCAATATGAACAAAGGTGCTATAACATTTGGTTTGCAAACACTTTAAACAAATAAGGTGCTTTTTTACAGCAGTATTCCTTTTTCATAGTAGCAGTTAAAATATTCATTGTAAATCTCAACTTATAACATTAAGAGATGCAAATGAATGCAGGTGTGGGTGGGTAGACTCGTGTGTGCGGGATGTGGGAGAATATAAGGGTGTACTCACACTAGGCACGGTTGCCTTGAACCGAGCCAGAGTGCGGAATATCTGATAGCCTACGTGCAGCATGATTTCGTGAACATTTCTGAGCGGTAAGAGTGATAGATCTGTAAAGAAATATATAGTGAGAGGGCCGTGTGTTACCGCGTCCCAAACAACTCAAAATAATAAACCACAAAGTTAACAAAACGATGCACTCCACTGTGCTGAGTGAGAGTGCTTCTCGGCTGTCTTCACGTACTATCGGAAACTTACTAAGTTACTATTTCCCACTTATGAATTTGTGAGCACTTCATGTGAGCGCTGCTGCAGTCTTAGGTCCACCCCATATGCTCTCATTGGTTGAGACACGTGATGACGCTCATCCCAAGCCAGTAGTCTACTGATCAACATCCCACCCCTCCTGTGACCCATGGTTTGTCTGTGTGTGTATTCACAGCCATTAAGCAACGGACTTTTATAATAGGGCTCTGCAATTAATCACATGCGATTAATTGCACAGCCCTATTTCATAATAATAAAAAACTGTGTTAACGCGCGATAAAATAATTGTGGGTGTTAATCAATTAATGTGTTAACACGATAATAACGCATTAACTTGCCGAGCCCTAATTTATATACATAATAAATATACACAGCACACAAATAAACAGTATATTATGCAAACAAAAACTTTTATTTTGGATGCGATTAATCGCGATTAATCTTTTGACAGCACTAATATATATATATATATATATATAATTTTTGTTATTAAAACTCCAATTATTTCTTATAGTAACCAGAACTACATCATAACACACATGCTATTTTTATTTTTTACAAACTGTAGAGCTTCTGCGGCCACTTCATTTTTTTGTATGTGTTAATAATTACAATATTTACAAATACTGTATATGCATTTGTTTTTTTATTCTATTAATTTATATGCTATGTATTGAAATAACTTCTGACTGTAAATTCAAAGATGGCTTGTGATAATTATGGTTCCTGGCCTTCAAATTAAATGATCTTTTATTTTTAAACCATATGTATACAACACTGTAAGAATGTGAGCAATATGTAAAAAATTCCTTTGATACTCTAAAACAACAATTTTGCCATGCAAATGCACTAATAGATTTCTTTTGAAAATAAAGTATAAAGGATTTGTTTACAACATATTTTACTGTCATTTAACTATTGCTAAAGTATAGCCTCTAGCTTACAGCTAAATGGTCTATGTTAGTGAACATTCAAGATGAAGTGAAGCTTAATTGCTCCCAATGTATGACAAACTGGATCTGGCATGACACATTATTGGTCACTTCCAGTGTAGACATGAAGTAAGAGCAGTGACACATTTCACATACAGTCCTAGTAATTTCATAAACTATACAATATTCAAGCATTTGTTGAAATAGTAGAAATAGAAGAATCAATTTAGTCAAACTTAGATTAATTATTCATTCAAATAGCGTCATAATGAGCTACAGTGAAATTATTGTGAGGATCTTTGAAAACAGTGAACACAGCAAAACAGCATGCGGCTCACCCCCATGATGTCCTCTACAAGTAGTGTCCTGCGTGTCTTTGCAACGTGAGCGGCGATGGTGGTCCCAAATGTGATGGGACCAGAGGGGATGAGCCCAGGAAGCCCCTCTTTTGCCCCCGTCGGAGTGAACAAACATAAACTCTGTGACAGAGAAAGCAACACCAACAAAACAGCATGACGTTAAGGAAAACATCCCGATTGGTCACTCTAACTATAATATTTGTCATTTTAGGGTACTTTATGGTTCTCATTATATGTTGCTACCATTGCTAACGAATAACACTGCCTGAAAAAGTTGAATACTATCTTAAATAGTATAATACTATCTAAAATAATTACAATTAAACTTAGGACAAGTGGTACTCAATAAAACTGGCAGTTATATCAAATGAAAATAGCAAAAATAATAAATAACTAAATAATTATTACAAATGAAAACACCATAGATTGGTGTATCCATTCAATACTTCCCACATAATTATAGATAAGGCAAAAGAGAAGTCCTTTAAAACTGTGTTATCTGATTGGTCACAATACTTGCCATCTGAGTAAAACTACTCAAGTGGATAACAGAGAGGAAACGAACATAGCAGAGGTCTCAAGCGTTTTAATGCTATAGGAATTCCAGGCCATTTTGAGATAAACAGAACATGTACATGACCAATCAAAGGCTTGCACTCATTTTACTGAGTTTATGTTTCTCATGATCTAAAGACCTCTAATGCTTCAGTGCTTAGAAATTAGTTTTGTTGACAAAACATATATTGTTCTTAGTTTAAGCAGTTTAAGTTGCTATATTATTATTTAAAAAATGTGGAAAATAGCAATAATAATGAATAAAGAGCAGTTGTGTCAAAGTTTTGACTGTTTTTTGAGTGTATTTAACGACTTCAACATCCACTAAACACTTTTCAGCATGTATTAACTCAACCAGATCAGAAAATACTTACATTGTTGCATTCTCCAAGGAAGTAAAGTGCAAATCCATCAGCTTTTGTGGCTGTGACAAAAAAGAAAATAAATAAATAAAACTCATAAAAAGTGTCACAGACTAATGTACCGTGTGTTAGACATGAACATTCAGAATATGACTGTACAGTCTCAAAACATTTAACTGCACAAAAATGCACCCATAGATTCTGAGTCTTTTTATGGCATTTGTAGGAAGAAAATAAATAGCAAAGTGCTAATACATATGGATAATGTTTTTAACAGGTATAATGCTACTTGCTTTTGAAGGACATCCAAAAATATATATATATTTATAATACGGGGCCATTGAATGCTTGAATCTGATTGGCTGACGAACGTTCTGAGGTGTGCAATTATTTTCAGAGAAACGCACGGCGAACGTAGTTCCAGGCAGCTCTCTTGACCGCGTTACAGTTCCATATCACTTTGCATAGTTAACTGTAATAACGGAAATTAGCATACAGTACCTATACAGCACACAGGAATTACTGCAATTGTACGTGCTCGCACACGGACACTACGGTCACGCAGTTTGCACAAAAAGGTGTTGTCAGCGCTGCCCTGACGATTTGATCAGTTAGCCTATATAGTGTAGCAACTTAAAGGCTACACATGACATTTCTCACTAGCGAGGTAATAACAGCTCTGTTTAGAGACGCTGCTGCAGAACACTGTTGAGGGACGCAGAGGTAGCCTAATTCACACAAGCTCTCTCTCGCTCTCTTTCTCTTTCTCTGTGTGTCTCTGTCTCTCTCGCTCTCTTTCTAATAACTTCATTAATAACTGCATTAGAATGCTATCAACGGCTCAAGCCTCCATTACCAGCTTTAAAATGACGTTTTGGAACTAGCAAAAGAGGCGTTGGATGAGATGCGGAAGAAATAATCCTACTCACAATAGCGATTTAAGTACAAAAACCGGACGAATCCCTTTAAATATATCATCTGATCGATGTCTTGAGGTGTGGTAACCGTAGTTTAAGCGGAATAATTGACTCCAGGCTGTTGAATTATTAGAAAAATAATGCACACCCGAGGTTTAACTCCGCTTCGCGTCGTGGCCGCATCACCACCTCGGGTGTGCATTCTTTTTCTAATAATTCAACGGCCTGTCGTCAATTATTCCTTACATATATATTTAATTTGCATTCTTTTGTTCCTTTGGGACATATTTTTATTTATATATATTTAATTTATACACACACACATACATATATACATATACATACATGTGGTATTTGCACCAGGGTCAGGAATTAACCAGGACTTGGAGCAAAATTACTAATAAAAGTGACAAAAATGCCCTAGATTATCTATAACAGTTGTTCCAGCCTGACTGTTCAGGCTGTGTTCAAATTAAGCTATATCACTAAATTTACAGAAATTATTTTAATTAACTGATTCAATTTATGAAATAATTTCTGAAATCATGAAATTAATGTATGACATAAATGGACAAAATACCGTGTTCTTCAGTGTTATTTTAGCACCATTGGGATATTATTGTAGTTTTTATATTATTATTTTGAATTCATTTTTATTTTTATATTTTCTAAAGTTACATGAAGCAAGTAATTTTGTTGTGCTTTTGTCATTTCTATTGTTTTTTTGATTTTTTTAAACATGATCACATATTTTTATTTATTTTTATTTCCATTTTAGTTGCTTTATTACATCAAGTTAAACAATGAAAAAAAAAAGTTACCTTGGCAACTAGCGGAAATCATTTTTAATGTTTTATTTTATTTCAATCAAATTTTTCAATTAATATTTTATTCAAGTAATTTAAATAATTCAAAGTTAAATAATATTTTATTTAAAGTAAGTTTTTTATGGTTTTAGTTAACTATAATAACCCATAGTTTGAAAACAAACAAGGTATAAAATGTCCCCGAAATCCATATCCTATCACTTCTTAATAACAGAAAAGTCCGTTTCTGAAAGTGGTGCGCACATGCTGGGGTCAGGTGTGCAGTGGGGAGTGTTGGTGTGTGTGAGACATGCAGGGGCTGGACTGAATCATGCAGATGAAGCGTGGGAGGATGGGAAGTGACAGGCTGAGCACTGCTCCATCAGCGTGTGTGCGGAGGAGAGAGATGGGGAACACCTGCACTTAGACCTTTTAACCTGGATTCACTAAACCTCCATCTGTAAGACTCTCTACAGGCAGCTTTTATGCACTGTTTATGCCGACAATGTGAACACTTGTTATTATAGTTGCCTAATACACTAAAACATTATGTTAATTGCAAGTATGAAAATACTGTACACTGCGTGCCATTTGATAAATATCTACAGTAACATTTTACACATACTAAGGTTTGATAATATCAATAAGAACAATTACTTAAAAGTTATTAAGTGCTAGAAATGGCTGGACTACCGTTCACCTGAAGTGCATAACATACAGTATGCTGGGTAATAACATATGTGAGTGTTTGTGTGTGTGGATGAGACAGAAAGGCTCTGACCTGTTTTGATGATGTTGCACAACTCATAAAGCAGTAGTTTGTTGTCTCCTCCAGTGTCCAGCCGCTGCTCCATGTAGCTGTTGAGCTCATATACCACGCTCTGCATATTCGTATCCTGGTACTGCTGGACACAAGAAAGACACACATTCACATGCACAGCATACTCAGACGTCCTTCTAATTAGATAGTATTAAGGTTGCTTTTCACTAATATTATGAAAAATAGTAAATAGAAGGCGGTGTCCATATTTTAGGCCATATAGTGTATATACACTACCGTTCAAAAGTCTCTTATGTTCACCAAAATACAACATAAACAGTAATGTAAAATGTTTTTATAATTTAAAATAACTTTATAATAATATACGATAATTTTCATGTGATGGCAAATCTGAATTTTCAGCATCATTATTCCAGTCTTCAGTCACACAATCCTTCTGAAATAATTTTAATATGCTGATTTGCTGGTCAAGAAACATTTCTTAACATTAACAATATTGAAAACAGGTTTTGCTGCTTAATATAACCGTAATACTTTTCCCCCCAGAATTCTTTTATGAAAGTTCAAAGTTAAGTTGAGAAAGTTCAAAATTAATCAATTCACCATTTAAATCAATCGAATTTAGCGTTAAACAAAAATGTATCTTATACTCACAAATACTGGGTAAATCGGTCCATTTAATCAGAAAATAGTCTTGTTCCATCCACTATTCACGGTGGATTTTTTTTTCAGCGAGCTCGCCGCAATGCATTGTATAGGACTGCCTTAAAATTTTGGGTAACACTTTAGTTTAGGGACCAATTCACTAACTAGTTGCTTATTAGCATACATATTACTACCATATTGTTTGCTTTAAAATATTTATATATAATATAAATTATATGAATATAAATATATACATGGAAATATTTTCTAAATACATGTTGTATGTGTGTGTATTTATATATATGCATAATAAATATACACAGTATATTATGTAAACAAAAACGTTTATTTTGGATGCGATTCATCGCGATTAATCGTTTGACAGCACTAATATAAAGCAAATACTAATGGCTTATTCTGCATGACCATATTTTAGATCCCTTAATCCTACCTCATAAGAAAACTTAACAGCTATCTTAATAACTACTAAGCAACAAATTAGAAGTTTAATGAGGCAAAAGTCATAGTTAATAGTTAGTTAATAGAGAGAATTGGTCCCCAAACGAAAATGTGACCAAATTTTGTCAAAAGAAGACCACAACCTTTCATAATCATAAACATCCAATAAACATTTTTTCATCTCACATGAAATGTGAATAAAGATCACAGAGGCCATGGGTGGTCTGTGTATAATGCAGAAATCAGTTCTAAATCAAGCTTTTACATATTTTAAATGGAGAATGGCCCAAGCGAGGATGTCTATTTCTGTCCCTGTGTGAAAGGTCAGAGTGGGCCGGTGGATGAGGGGTGTGTGAGGTGCTCCCCCACGGGAATGACTCCCTACACATCCTGTTTATGCATACGAACATGTGACGTCCCTGCTGTCCTTCTCCAAAAAGTCCTTGTTTCTACAGCCCACCCTCCCCGTCCTCTCGCGCCCTGTCCCTGCACACTGTCTCCATCGTGTTCTGCTGTATGTTCCTCTCTGCCGGCCCCATTTAACTTCTTCATCTCTGTCCCCTAAATCAGCGGGCCTAAGTGCTCGGAGCGGAGTGTGTGCTGGTGCTATATCTGCCCATTAAAGTGGCAATGATCTCATTAACAGGTCATTGCTTCTCCTCATATAAATCTGTCACAGGATTTGTGTTCTCTATGCTGTTTGTCATTTAACAGACACCTTCATATTTAGCAGCTGTATGAATGTGTGTGTGTGTGTGTGTTGCTGAGAGATTATTAGCAGAAACTTTTCAATGAAGTGTTCCATGAGCGCTTCTCGCCTGATAACTGACCTCACTTGGGACTTGCTGCCTTTTGGCATGAACGTTCACACTTTTACTACACACTTTAATAAAGGGGTCACATATACTTCTAAAAAGAAAAAATCCCCCCTGAGATCCACTTCATTTGTAACACTGATTTGTCATAATTTGACTGCTTTAAGCAGGGGTGTAAATTTCGTCTAACAGTAGGGGGGACAATAAACAAAATTTTTCAAGAGCAATTTTTGAAGGGGACACAAATAATACAGCTACAATTGTACTTGTAATTGTTATATGTATACACAGAGGAAAGCCTTACTACTATTAGTGCAGCAGGGAGACCGTGCCAAATTAGACAACTTAAATCTGTTGTGGTCGCGCCGAGACGCCGCTCGTGTCCATTGTAGACATTACTATCCGTCACAGTGTTGCCAAGTCCGCGGTTTTCCCATGGAATTGGGATACTTTATCACTGTTGCCGCGAGTTGTTTTTCATGTCCGCGGGTTGAAGCATCCCCAATAACGTGTATTTTAGCCCCCAGAACGCGATTTGTACCGGGGGACCCCCTCGAAACGCGGATAGTTTGGGCTAGTTTTGAGTAGCAATTGGGCGGGTTTTGTTATGAAAACCTGGCAACCCTTTCCCACAAGCAGGTAAAGTTATTATTGCTAACATAGCAGACTCATCGAAAAATACATTGGCATCATCTGTATTAAAGAGAAAATAATCACTTTATCCGATGTTTAAGTGAATAACACAGCCTTGACAGCCTTACTTACTGGAGTTCCACAACTATTGACTTTGTTCTCTCCCACTGGACTTGTGTGTGTGTGTAGGTGATGTAAAAGAAGAAAGCAGGCATTTGGACCAAAGCACTGTGAGGCAAGGGAGGGGGAGACTCAAAATGTTTCTAAACTTAAAACACATTTTTGCCTAGTTTGTGTTGTTTTACTACTTGCACAATTATTTAAAGTATAAAACATAATTGTATTATTTACAACGTTATTTACAATGCACAGCGTGGTTTTTAATCATATTTTTAGGGGGGACAACCCTCAGAGGGGGGGTCCTGTCCCCCCGACCCCCCCGGGATTTCAGCCTATGGCTAAAAGGTTAAATATATAACGCATACGGTATCATATTTGATGCACATTCCTAAATAATCAACATGTTCAAAACTTTGCTGAAAAACCTGTTGTACAAAGTCTACTACTTCTGTCATTCGACTGATACTTTTTCAGCAAGTAAAACAAGGCCATTTAATATAATTCCCCTTCAAGCTGTGGTTAAAGAATAACTTTTGTATTGTTATTAATATTTCAAGATGAACACTTGGTGGACTACATTTTGATCTACTTGACTACCTATACACTAACTT
>NW_015547668.1:817394-817596 GCF_001515605.1 Sinocyclocheilus anshuiensis | reverse complement strand
CCCCACTTATTAGCGCTGTTATTTAGTTGAGCTTTTCCGTAAATTCCATGCATTACCATTTGAGATTGAAACGTAAAGTCTGAATTTGGTTTACCAATCAAACGCATTTATTCTATATTTGACTTTTGAACGATATTCGCACATATCTATCAGGTGATCGCTGCCCAGTATGTCTGCATTCACCTCTCTTCACTTTGTTCTG
>NW_015547668.1:798411-817116 GCF_001515605.1 Sinocyclocheilus anshuiensis | reverse complement strand
TTTTCCTCCTCAACATAAAAGAAGATATTTTGAAGAATGATCGTAACCAGTTTCTGGTCTCAACTGACTCCAATAGTGTTTTTTTTTTCTCTTTTTTTTTGTCATATATGGAAGTAGTGAGGGCCCAACAACTGTTTGGTTACCAATATTGTTCCAAATATATTCTTTTGTGGGGGGGCCCTGCAGTAAGTCATAGCCCCGGGACCCAGTGCGGTCTTAATGCGGCCCTGCGCACACACACACACACACACACACACTGATGCCTCACTTACCCTGCTAACTTCTTTAGCTGAAGATTCATCTGT
The DNA here is from genome assembly GCF_001515605.1 of Sinocyclocheilus anshuiensis. Classification (NCBI taxonomy): domain Eukaryota; kingdom Metazoa; phylum Chordata; class Actinopteri; order Cypriniformes; family Cyprinidae; genus Sinocyclocheilus; species Sinocyclocheilus anshuiensis. The sequence continues at coordinate 816,811 of NW_015547668.1, read as the reverse complement.
TGAAATACAAAAGAAAACCAAGTCAAAACTGATGAAGGTGAGCATACTGTAACAGTGTCACTTGGATGACCAGACAGAATGTCCCTTCATTTGTATAAAGCTTATATTTGCCTTAGTCTTGTGCATTTTATTTTTTATTATTTTTTTTTTTTACTTCATTTAATTTATGTTTATGTTGTGTCTTTAATTAGATGAACTAAACGAATTAGAGGAATAGAAAAGAGAAAACAGTAAAACACGAGAAACAGGATAAAACCTGCATAACCCAAATGAGCAACGGCTCCATACACAAACACACAAACTTCAACTTGATGTGTAAACTGAAACTGACTCCAATGTTCTAACTGCGTGCCACGCTATACATTTTAACTGTCTGAAAGCAAAACATGCTGTATTGCAGTCAGAACAATATACAAAACCCTGAAGAATTCTGGGCCGATGAGAGTCAAACAGAACATAAGAAACCAAGCAACCAACAAAATGTTCTGTCACTTTCCAATTGTCACATTTGCAGCTGATTAAGACAAAAACAGTTTTTTTCCTGCCTGGTTGGAACACGGTGTTAAGGAACATTCAATGAGCAACTCATGCAGCCAAACTGACAATTTTCCACTTCAGTGATGAGTGTTCTTTCTAAGCTATGCAAGCTTCAAAAATCCAGCTTCAAAGTAAAAATCTAAGTTTTTATAAACTGAAACCTAAGCCCTGTCATGTACTTCAAATACAAGGCTTGCAAAAGCTCCATCTACCTACAAACAAATGACTTACACAGCTATGAACACATGCAGATAAACAGGGACAAAATAGGAGAATTTGTGAATACGCCATCTCCTCTTGTTCTCCTGAGAAAACACCTGTATCTGAGGTCAGCGAGTTTGCAGAAACCTGGAGACGTTCAGCAAACTCTTCCTCAGTGGCTTCCCCCATTCAGAAAGAAGCTCAGTCAGTGTGGAACACAGGAAGTGATGCAGATAAACACTGTCCTCTCAGAGGAGACTGTGCCAGCATTACAGCTCACTCACAACAGCAGGCAAGGCCACATACATCAGACTGCTCACAGGTACAGTTATGCTCAAAAGTTAACACACAATTTGTATGACCCTTCTTAGTAATATTTTGCAGATTCAGCAAGTAGAATGTAAACCTATCACCACAACTCGAGTGAGTAAACAGATTACACCACAGAACAATCAGCAAGTGATTAACATAAAATTTAAATAAATACATAATTTGCTAAATAAATTTTAACTGAGAAAAAAGTGCAAATGCTTGGCAGAAAACATTCACATGCACAGACAATCACACCAATTCCAAAAGAAAAAAGAAAGAAAAAGAAATTGATGCATTTTTCGGGGAACAATGAAAGACACACTTTGGTATGTTTAAAGTGTAAAAATTTTTAATGGATGTTCAGAGGGGTCCAAATCATTGTAAGTTTTAGTTTCTTTTGTTTCCTGAAACTGATTTAAATCTATGTTTTAAATGTGATCTTAAGACTTCTGGACCATACATATACTGTATATATGGTCTGTGTATCCCCCCCCCACTGCTGTCACCTGATAGAGTTTTGTTGTCTTCATTGCCTGAACTGAATTGAGGTGGATAATGACATGAACTTTGATATATCAAACTGAATCAACATCGAATATTATTTTATTATTATATTTTATCACATTACTATATTATATATTATTAAACAAATGACTTGATGTAGTTAAAAACAGTCAAATGCCTGGAGAATATTCAGGTCTTAAATCATCTAACACCATTTTAACTATTCTAATTATTCATTTTAATCGATGGATACTACAGTCAAGGCCAAAACTTTTGTCAGTGACATAAATTGTGTTTTGCAAAGTTTTTCAGTATTTGTAGATTGTTTTTCCACATGTTTCTATGGTATACTGAAAAACAATGATAAGCATATCGTAAGTTTTAAAGGCTTTTATTGACAAAAAAATATAATGAGTCAATATTTACAGTGTTGACCCTTGTTCGCTCTGGCCTGCTGGATGTTAGCTTCTGGGCCAAATCCTGACTGATGGCAATCCATTCTTGCCTTATTAGTTCTTGGAGTTGATCACAATTTGTGGGCTTCTGCTTGTCCACTCGCCTTTTTGAGGACTGACCACCAGGTTCTCTATGGGATTGAGATCCGGGGAGTTGCCTGGCCACGGATCCAAAATTTAAATGTAATGATCTTCGAGCCACTTCTTTATCACTCTTGCTTTGTGACATGGTGCTCCATCATGCTGGAAAATGCATGGATCATCACCAAATTGCTCATGGATCACTGCAAGAAGTCACTCTTGCAGGACGTTTTGATACCATTCGTTATTCATGGCAGTGTTTTTGGGCAGCATTATGAGAGAGCACACACTCCCTTGGTTGAAAAGCAACCCCACACATGGATGGTTTCACAGTCAAACCTCTCTCCTTTAAGTTCTTGATGATCCGGTAAATGGTTCTTTCAGGTGCAATATTCTTTGAAGCAATGTCCCTGCATGTGAGGCCATTTTGCTAAAACACAAAATTTATGTCACTGCCAAAACTTTTGGCCATGACTGTAGTAGCTCCTAGTATGTGTAAATAAAAAAATTTTTAAAATTTAAATTAAATAAACTGGGGTTTCAAATACGGTTTATCAAATAAAGTTAATTCGGGGCTTCAAATATTGTTGTGGACAATGGGGGCCTTGGAGTCAAAAAGGAACCACTGCTCTATGTCTTGTGGACTTCATGTGGACAAGCACATGGCGGCCATTGTAAGTCCTCAAGACCAGAAGTACACATGAGCAGTGCCATTTGGGACAGGGCCCAACTCTATTTCATACTTCCTTGTCCTTTAGCTGTTAGTGTGAATGGACATTTAGACTAGAGGACGGATCAGCAGTTCTAACTCTCATAAGCAGAACCATGCTGGGTGATGCGATGGCACTTTCTGACTGATGACACAGACAAATAAGAAGAAAGAAGATGGGGGAAGCACTGTTCCCCACGTCAGATCGCTCGTATCCACTCACCTAAATATGGTTGATATATTACAGGCCTGGATCGATTTGTGGGTGGATATAGGCAGCCGTGCACAGGACAGCCGTGCCGTTAAAAAGCATCTGATGGCGTCATGCTGTGTCAAAGCTGCTGATCTTTTTTGATTCCCTCTTGACATTAGCAGGCACTATGCCTAAACAGCCATTCATATAATCTTGTAAATCTCACACTGTGCACTTTCAGCACAATCCACGTCCCTTGCCGTTGCAGGCCTGTAAGAATGGCAGTATCTCCTGCCGTTGCTTCTCACAAACCAACTGTAAGGACAATATGGCCGAGTTCCTGGCTTTTTGTTTACTGCCTACATAGGCAGCTTTTTTTAAGAACCAACGAGTGACTGATTTGGTACACTCCACAGGGGCAGCAACATTCATGTTAGACAAAAATCCCTTGTGACAACAGATTTCAAAATAGTTTGCTGATAGCATTTTTGCTAAGCTAATGATGCAATACTCTAAATTTAGCTTGTGTACACTGTGTAAGTGTACACTGTAAAATCGAATTAGTTAACCTTACTTTAAAAAAGCATGCAAACCGACTGCCTTAAAAATCGACTGCCTAAGCAAAATAAAAAACACTTTTTAGTTTCAACAACTAATTAATTTTAAGGTTACTTTTGTAAAATTTACTGCAACCTGGAATTTCTCACTTGTATTTAAAAAATGAAACCCTTTTAATACCAAACATAACAGACCTAAACACTAACAAATCTCCTCCTATATTAATCTTGTGCAAAAACACATAAAATAACACTTAATTTAAAAATGTATTCATAAATTATTAAGCAAAGCAGGCTGGGAACCAGAAACTAGCTTGACAAATTGGTACACATACAAATCAAATTATCTTAACTAGGGTTCCACTTCCACGCATTCAGCGTGACCCTGCTCTGAATCACGTGTGTAATCAGTCCAATGGATGGGTGAGACATCACGGACGGGGTGACGTAGAGACCAGGAAGCTTAAAAGCACGTGGGGTGGAGACAGCGGCAGCTTCTGTCATTCAGTAAGAGCTCTATGTGTGTGTCCTATTTATTGTTGTTTGTCACGTTGCACCAAGCATGTCTAAAGCAAAAGTCCCTGACAAAGCACAAGGGCGAGAACAAGCAGCAATTTAGACTGTGTGTTCCTCCCTGCCCGTGCTACATTACGGGCGGGGATACACACAGTCTATGTGTTGTTTGCTTGGGAGCGATGCACGCTGAGTCAGCTCTCGAGGGAGGTTCTCGCTGTGGACTCTTTGCTCCCGGAGGGCTCTCTTTAAAGAGGGAGCCCTCGCGAGCATTCCTCAGGGCTCAGGTCCCTCTTCTGCTGAGGCAGAGCGGCGGCGGCGGTCGTGGGGATCGCAGATGGATCTGGTGGAGGGAATGGAGATGGCAAGTCCCTTTCTTCTTCCTCAGCCACCAGATCCAGTGCCCCCACCCAGGGATCGAAAGCACACTCTGCGGTTTCTTTCCCCCTTGCACCTTCACCCTGGTGGGCCCCCAGCAGGCTCTGGTCATGGAACAAGTAAACACTCCCTTGAGGAAGGAGGCCATCGAGGAGGTCTCTCCTCTCAACAGTGAGTCTGGGTTCAACAGCCGGTACTTTATCGTTCCAAAGAAGGATGGGGGGTTGTGTCCTATTCTAGATCTGCGTCAGCTGAACCGCTCAGTCATGCGACTGATGTTCAAGATGCTTATACTAAAACAGGTCGTATTTCAGATCAGGTCCAAGGACTGGTTTGTCACGATTGATCTGAAGGACGCATGCTTCCATATTTCCATCCTTCCTCAACACAGGAAGTTCCTAAGGTTTGCTTTCGGGGGCGAAGCTTAACAATATCGGGTTCTTCAATTCGGTCTGGCATTCTCACCCCGCACTTTCACCAAGTGTGTGGATGCTGCTTTGGCTCCGCTGCGACTCCAGGGCATCCGTATACTGAACTATACCAACGATTGGTTGATAATAGCTCAATCGGAGCAGATGGCGGTTTAGCATAGAGATGTCGTTCTCACCCATATGAAAGAGCTGGGGTTAAGACTAAAGGCCAAGAAAAGTGTGCTTTCTCCATTACAGAGGACCACTTATCTGGGCATGGTGTGGGATTCGACCACGATGCAGGCACGTCTGTCTACTGCTCAGATCGAGTCGATTCTCACAGCAGTCACGAAAGTGAGAGAAGGCCGGTCACTCACTGTCAAGCAGTTTCAGTAACTGCTGGGTCTGATGGCAGTTGCATCCAATGTGATACCTTTTGGCCTGCTGTACATGAGACCCCTACAGTGGTGGCTCAGGACCAAAGGGTTTTCCCCGAGGAGCAACCCACTTCGCATGATCAAGGTCACGTGGCAATGCTTTCGGGCCATAGACATGTGGAGAAAGCCTTGGTTCCTGTCTCAGGGCCCGGTGCTGGGAGCTCCTTTTCATCATGTAATGCTAACGACGGATGCCTCCCTCACCGGTTGGGGAGTGGTCATGAGTGGCCGCTCAGCCCGGGGTCTGTGGAGCGGAGATGCTGCCTGGAGATGCTGGCCATGTTTCAGGCACTGGGCCTCCCTATGTTGGTGTGCACCAACAACACAGCGGTGGTCTCTTACATCAACCACCAGGGAGGTCTGCGCTCGCACTCCCTTTACAGGCTGGCGCACCAGATCCTCCTGTGGTCCCAAAGGAAACTCCTCTCCCTGAGAGCAGTTCACATTGCTGGGCATCTCAATCAGGGAGCAGACATCCTGTCGAGACAGGGGCTGAGACCCGGGGAATAGAGGCTCCACCCCGAGGTGGTGGAGCAGATCTGGAGGTAGTTCGGCCAGGCTCAGGTGGACCTGTTTGCGACTCAAGAGAGCTTGCACTGTCCCCTCTGGTTCTCCCTCACACATCCAGCTCCTCTCAGACTGGATGCCATGGTACAGACTTCGCCTAGGCTTCATCTGTACGCTTTTTCCCCGATTGCTCTGCTCCCGGGAGTTCTGGAGAGACTGCGCTGGGACGGGGTCTGTCTTCTGCTAGTGGCCCCGTTCTGACCGGGCCGAGTATGGTTCTCTGACCTGGTGTCCCTTTCCAACGGCTCTCCATGGGAGATTCCTGTCAGGAAGGACCTACTTTCTCAGGCGGGGGGCACCATCTTTCACAGCTGTGAAAACTGTGGGAGTGGCCCCTGAGGGGGCACAACTCATAGCTTCCGGTCTCTCAACTGAGGTTGTTGAGACCATCCTCCAGTCCAGAGCTCCCTCAACGAGGAAACTATATGCCTTGAAGTGGAATCTGTTCATTTCTTGGTGCGGCGACTGCCAGCTCAACCCAGTTAACTGCCCGGTTGGTTCAAAGCTGGAGTTCTTGCAGGCCCAGTTCTCCGCAGGGCTGACCCACTCCACCTTGAAGGTTTACATAGCTGCTTACCACGCCCCTCTTGGTGGTCAGTCTGTGGGGAAACACCCCCTGGTTACACGTTTCCTCCGCAGTGTGCTGAGGCTGAGGCCTCCGGTACACTCTTGTGTCCCTCCGTGAGACCTGGCCGTGGTCTTGGAGGCTCTCTGCAAACCTCCCTTCGAGCCCCCCCATGCAAGCACTGGACACATCTGTCCAAAGAGCTGCCCTGTGAAGGAAGTCTGACCAATTGTTTGTGTGCTATGGTCCTTCCAACAGGGGTCTTCCTGCTACCAAGCAGACCCTCAGCCGGTGGATCGTGGATGCCATTTCACTAGCTTATGAGTCCTCTGGTCTCCCCTCTTCCTTGGGGTCAAGGCTCATTCCACCCGAAGTGTGGCAGTCTCCAAGGCCTTCCTGTCGGGTGGCCCCATGCCGGACATTTGCAACGCTGCGGGCTGGTCCACGCCACTCACTTTCATGAGGTTCTATGACCTCGATGTCCATGCCACTCCTGGCTCCTCTGTTCTCTCGCCTTAGCTGTGCTTTTCCACACTAGGGAGGGATTTGTAAGTCTGGAGGCGTGAGCATTCTCATTCCTATAGTGTTTCGATGCAGCTCGAGTTCCTGAAGGGGAACATCCCTAGTTAACGTATGTAATCATGGCTCCCCGAGGGAACGAGACGCTGCGTCTCATTGCCACACTTCCGGCATCCCTGCGAGTGCTTCCTTTTTTCCCCAGAAGCTGCTGCTGTCTCCATAGCACGTGCTTTTAAGTTTACTGGTCTATTCGTCACCCCGTCCGTGACGTCTCGCCCATCCATTGGACTGATGATGATCCATTGGACTGATTACACATGTGATTCAGAGCGGGGTCACGCTTAATGTCCCATAGCATTTCGACGCAGCATCTCATTCCCTCGGGGAACCATGGTTACATGCGTAACCTAGGGACGTTTTCTGAGAAACAGAGGCATAGTATGCAAATAATAAAGACTACTAGATTTTTACAATTAAAATCAATACATTGTTGTGCATAGTAAAGTCAACTAAAAGTGTTATTTAGGACATTTGTTAGGTTTTACATTGTACAGACAAATGGGTAAAATAGACCCAAATTTTTAAAGTGACATCAGTAGTACTTTTAATAACTATTAACACTGCAAATTAACACTTCTGATGCACTTCTCACAAGTGCAACTTGTCACAATACATTATGGGATTTTCTTATATCTGAAAGGTTTCTAGCAGACCTGGGATGTCTCAAAATGCAGTTACACTATATTTCTATGGTCCACTTTAGACATTTCTCTACTTTAAGTAACTTTGCAACAAACTCTCATTAATCTGCAACTACACTGTGTGTCAAGTAACTCTCATTAGAGTATTAGTAGACTGCTAGTAGAACAAGATGGCATGTACTTGCAAAGTTACTTATAGTCAGTAGAATGTCTGTTGGGGGATCAAAATACAGTGTTAGCAGATATTAAGCAGACAGTCTAATATTACTCTAATGACTGCCAGTTGATATGTAGTTAAAAAGCCACTAATAGTAAGTAAAGTGGACTATCAAAATAAAGTGCTACCTAAAATGCTTCCTACATTGGACGATCTAGATTTTAGAACAGAGCCTAGAAGTGTCTCTCTGCCCAGGTTCTGCTGAGCAGCTAAGGGAGGGCAATATTCCACTTTGCGCCACAGGCTACATATGCTCACGTCATACTCCTTCCATTTCTGGTATTCCCAGATGGAAATGTTTGGTAATCAATGCAGGGACTTGCAGATGTGTTTCTGTCCAGCTCTCTGTGGGCAAATATCAGCTCCAGATCCTTTGTGTAAACTGAAATGAAAACTCTCAATTCAGCATGAAAAGTAAAGCAGATATCAGCAGTTTGATCTTATGTTAATAAGTACCTTATTGTGGCAGTCAAAATCACGATTACAGTAATGCACCTACAATGAGGTAAGGCATTACCCACAATTTCATATAAATTATTCTCAGTGGCTGCAGCATGCCACAGATGCTGTCAATAGAGCTTAACTTATATTGAACACGGAGCTTTCCTTTCAACAAATACTTTCACTTTATCCTAGACTAATGTGCAGACACAGCTATGTAAGCCATTCACAGACTGATTTTTTTCTACTGTGACTTTATGGCGCTTTCAGAACATATTTTTGAGTCAAGGAGGTCTGAACACCTGAAGAAAGCTGTCAGCATTCCCATTTATCTCAATGAAGGCTGCTTGGCTGGTGCATATAGCCCCTTAACTACACAACCCTGAAGCTGGGCACACCGTTATAGAATCAACAGATTAAAAAAGGACAAAAAAGGATTAAACCAAAGAAAACAAAACACAAAGCAAAACACACACAAAAAAAAATTAAGCACAACAAAGCAAAACACAAAACAAAACATGTTTTGAAAAACAAAAACAAACAGAAAACAAAATAAATAGACACTGCTCTTGATTAATGGTGCATGTAGAGATGTTTGAGAAACCAATTTGGAAACAATTTACAAAAGCAATTTTGGCGTATTATTTGTTTATTTATTAATTTGATCAGGGCAATAGACATTAATATTAGATAACATTCAAAATGTGCCATATTTAGATACATTTTCAAATTTTCATCCGTAGTCCTATTACTATTTATTTTCTCAACAAAATGTTACAATCTTTGAATTGATATCATCAAGTTCTTTTATTTTTCAATCTACCCTTTCCGACCTACTCCAACCGACCAATTTCATCACTCAATCAATTTCCAATGTATAAAATCCTGCCTATGTTTCACACGCAAATTCGTCAATATGGTATTACGGAAGTAATGTAATGCTCTTTCATGTTGAATAATGGATTAATGGTTTAATAATGGTGTGCTGGGCAATGTACCACACTGAACCAATAAAATTACAAAACGGCAAATTCTATTATACTGTAACTAATTCGACGAATTAACTGAATGTATTAATGAATTCTTAGAAGTTAGAAATGTGTCCAGACGTTCCCTGTCTGGCGCCGAGCTGGACACAAACTACACATTCAAGCAGCCTCCTCTTCTGTTATTGAATTACGGCACATTTCAGGATTTTCTAGCCGCACGTCATCAGCGGCTCTCCTGTATGGCTTGGGTCATCAGGGCCACTAGACTAAAGACAGACTGAATAAGTAGGTCATGAATCACTCCGTGCACATGTGTGTGTGTGTGACAGTGAGGCACAGGATCAGTCCAGATGTAGGATATCTCTGGAGGCAGAGCGGCGAAAGGTTTGGGATTATCAATTACTCAAAGATCGCATGTGTGTGAGAAGAAAACAGGGCCAGGGGAACGCTAGGTGGGAATGAGGTGGAGGGAGCCGACGTCACTGGGGCCTTGGGGGTCCTTGTTAGTCTCAACCAAAGCACAGACACATAATCACATACTGCACACACACACAGTGATGCATCATTAGTAGTGCTCACTAATATTTAGAGTTAGGTATTTGAACAAACCACTACGTGTAAGTATTAAAGGATTAGTTGACCTCAAAATTAGAATTCTGTCATCCTTTATTCACCCTCATGTCATTCCAATCCAATGTTACTTCTTTACTGGTTACTCTTTTCCAACAGTGAATGGGGAACAGAGCTTTCAAGCTTCACAAAAGACACAAAGCACCATAAAGATATCCTAAAGGAAGTATACATTACATTGATTTAAAAACAAATAGGCCTAATATTCAGTAATATTATCGATTTAACTACATTGATACTATTGGATGAGAGAAACAATCTGAACTGAATTAAGCTGGATAGTGACACAAACTTTGCAATAACTTTGAACTGAACTGAATCACCACTGACAGGCTTGAGCTGAATAACGTGTTACGTCCCAGGTCTAGGGTCTAGGAGAATGACATAAATAAATGTCTTTACACCAGAGTGTTGTGATCTTTCGCTCTTTCTTTTTTTTATTTTCTTTTCTTGGTATTACACTGTTGTCTAATGCAGAGCTGCTTATAGCTGAATTGAACTTATTTAATAATTGATGAACTTTGCAACATAAACAGTTATTGAACTGAATTGAAACAACATTGAGCTAAATTGAGCTGAATAATGACTCTATTGTCTTTTTAGAGCTGCTTTACATCTGAAATTGAATTTGTTCCATAATTGATGAATTGGAAATAAACAGTGTTACATAAAATCTAGATTGTATCTAGATTGTACTATAAGCATTATATAAATAAATGTGACTTGACCTGCGTCATATTCCAAGTCTTCTGAAAGCTTTTTATGATGAACAGACTGAAATTTAAGTCGTTATTTAGTGATAACAGTCCTGCCGAGACTGGATCAGATTCAGTACAATTTATAAACAAATCTTTCATGCAGGTATATATGAACTGGATCAACAAATTTATTATTAGATTTATTAAAGCAAAACGAAGTTTAGGTATGAGGAACAAGAGATATAGGAATTACAGAAATACTTCTTTAACTATGACATGCAACTCCTCCTGCACCTTGTGCTACAGACATGTATGTACATGTACATTTTTATTTTTTTTTAAAAAGGAACCCAACTCATATCTACAGACCAGAATGTCCTAGAGAATAATCTATTAATAGATTATTTGTTTAAAACAGCTATTATAACAATAGTTTGAATCATTTGAAAGTCAACAACGAGATAAAGGCTATGTGTTGGGAATGTGTGCTTCCAGGGTAAAAACAGTCACAAGACATAAAATATGACCGATCCTGTCTCACAAAAAAGCTGCACCTTCAACAACAAGCACTTTTCATCCTAAATTTCAAACCAAAGAATAAAAATAAAATAGGATCTACTCATAAGTGTCTTATTGAACAGATGTTGACCTCTGAATTGTAAGTCTAGTCATTCTCCGTCACTAGCAACAAGATCCATCCTTGAAAACCCTTGAAGGATACAGAATTAGAAAATAGCTAGATGACACTAGTAGGTCTTGTCCTTTAGCCTATTGATTTAACAAATCATTCAGTGTCACATTGTCGGAACTGTTTATGTTGCAAACCTTATTTGTAACGCTGAGGTACTTCAGAAGCTAAGACTACCACATTCAGGATCAGAGACAGAGAATATACACTAGAAATATTCACATGCATATGTATACTAATATAATAAAATATATGATGCGTGAGACAATGCTCAAACACACACACACACACACACACACACACACACACACACACTGATGGTACGTTGACTCTAGAATCTTTATTGATTGCAAAAGGGTCTGACATGCTAGAGGTATTACAGGTCACGGTATTTGCAAAAGTTGGAACAAAAAGATACGAAGAGCATCACATGGACTGAAGCCACTGGCCCCGCTTTAGGCCTGTAATGAGGCTCTCACATTCACTACAACAGAGGAATCATATGATGTCCGGGTATCTCCACAGCTCAGGACAGCATGGAGCACACCAGATTAGGACAATATATTATTAAACTAATCAGTGATCTCACAAGTACACTTGTGACCTGTCGAATAAAAGATGTTCAGATTTTACTTGGAATTCTGTGAAAGCTTTGCTTTTGTTTTTCTCAATTAGAGCCTTGTGAGTAACCTGCACCGACTGTCTCTTATTCTCTGAATCTCATGAATGTGGTCATTTAAAAAAATCTGTCATCATTCCAACTCTCTTTGTCTTACATACTCTGCAGAACACCAGAGAAGATATTTTAAAAAATGTCTAAAAAAAAAGTTTATGTATGCATGTATGTACAGTCAATGGTAACCAACACAGTTTGGTCACCGGCATTCTTCAAAATATCTGTTATTAAGTTCCGCAGAAGACAGAAAGTCATACAGGTTTGAAACAACAAGAGGGACCCATGGAAATGAGAGTTTTAAGATGTTTTACTAGTGTTTCAGATTTAATCATATGTATAACAATTTAGTATCTTTTGCAATGAATCAACATATTCATATTATGAAAAAGTACATTAAAGGGGTCATATGATGCTATTTTAAAGATAATTAGTTTTAGGTAGGCGTGGTTGACTCTTAACTTTTATAAAGAATATCTCTTTGGATTTGAGACTTTAGTCTTTGCAACTTTACAGATCTTCTTTATGCACCAAACACTCCAAACACTCCAAAGAGAAAGGAAAACTTGAAATCGCATCATATGACCCCTTTAAATCATTCTTAATTTTGTTAATTTAGTGAATAACAGTGAAAAACCTTTTACAATTTTCCACACCAAACTTCAAAACATGATGTACTGCAAATGGTTTTTGTCATTCTTTGGAAAACAGGGAGAATTATTAGAATTTAAAAGTTGTTGTGCCAAAATGTCAACACAGAACAGGCCTCTAGTCAATTATTTACTAAACCTTGATTGTTATTATTTTATTTTTAATTATTATAATTGAAAAAAATGGCTCAGCATAATCCTGCCCAACATTCTCAGATACTGCATTATAACTACTACTAGAACTGCACTTGACTGTTTAAAGGACTGTAGCTGCTCACAGACTCATATAGACCTTATGTAGCTCTGCCCCTTTTGCCTTTAAGTTTTCCACAGCGTGATGGTAAGATCTTATGGATTTATGAATGAACCGCTAATTTTAAAATCTTCCAGGTCTACTGACATTTATGACATCCGGTCCAAACATTGCAATGCTCATAATAACTTTTGTTAACTCTACAATAAGTAAATACACTTTACTTCATCTAATTACTCTTCAACAGTGATGCCATAGAAATATACAAATTTCAAACACAAAATTCTATAGATGGCTCTGGTGCATAAGGTCTATAACAACCAAAGAGAATTAAGCTCGAAACCTCATTATTCCTTAGTATGATGTGGTAAATGAGCACTGTGCATACACAGTCAAGTACATGGCAGAAGACAGCAGAGGTTTTCAGCTCTCACAGGGAGGGCCTGAAGTTCATTGTTATTGTGGAAGCTGTTCAGAGAGTTTATTGTGTACTAATGACCAGGCCCACACAGAATCTACACCCTCAAAACCTAATATGAAAAAGCTTTGTGTTAATAATAAGAGTGTACACTGGCAGTCCCATTGAGAGCATTTTTATATATTCAGGGTATGTTTACAGAACACCAAAAGTACCCAAAACATTTTAAGAACTGTTTTTAAAGCAGTGTTGTGTAAATGCCCCCTTAATTTATTCGACAAAATTCTAGAAAATTATATATATATATATATATATTAGGGCTGTCATCGTTGGAACTTGACTATAAAACTGATGTTTTTAGACAACGGATTTAAAAAAAAATTGGTAAATCATAAATTTGTTGTTAAAATTCAGGGTGTTTTCCTATCACTGGCTTGTACAGCATGATTTTTCTGTCGTCTCAAAGCTGCTTTGAAACAAAGTGTTATACAAATAAACTAAATAAAAAAAATATATATATTTAAAAAATGTCTATCATAAGACGATCAGCATTAACAGAATGAACAAATATGAAACATCATATGAAATGCAACATGTCTTGGTTGATTGATCTCACATTCTGAACCATAATCGATGGTCAGTGAGAAAAAACAAACAAACCTTTGAGCATTGAGGTGCACAAAGAATTTGAAAGCTTACATGCATGCTAATTCAAAGCACTGCTTGATATGCATCACAGACCAAGACAGAATCTGGCACACATGGTTTGTAGAGAGACTGATGTTGAAATGGTGCCTGAGAAAAATCCTGCTGCCCAGCCGAGGTTAGCCATCAGCCGGCAGCCTGTGAGAGAGCGCTGCTGCACTCATGCAGAAAACATTCCCAAAATGTGACACATTCACCCTCCTCCAGTCCCCCTCCCGACCGACTGCATGCCCCTGGAGGTTGGCTCTGATGTCAGTAGCTGAGCTGGGCCGGCCGCCAACCCTGTGGGCCCTTGATGGATGTGATGGGTCGAGTAGAGCGGGCCGCGGCATGAAGCATGCTGTGCACAGAGAAGCCAGTCCCGCTTAAACAGCCCTAATGACCCGTAAGGACCCAACAGGCCCCCTCTCCCATACTTCCTAACCCTTTAGCCTTCTGCAATCTTTTCTGCTCAGGTTACATACACACAGACACATGCACAGGAGAAGTGTGCACATCAAGTGTATTGATGTAGTTTGGTTGATGCAAAGACTAATGTTACACCAACCAATAATCTAAATCAAAACAGAACTTTATTGTGCCATATACTGTAGGTTCCTGTCCATATGGAAAAGATACAGTATATGGCTATTAGATTAAGATATTAAAATTGAATTTAATTAATACATGTTTTGCCTTATATGTGTATGAATATTTGTAGTAATGAGCAAGCATACAAAATGTATTACATTTCTGAAATGTACAACCAATATCTATCCAAATAGAAATATGCAGTATGTGTGTGTTACTATAAAAAGTAAAAGTTTAATATAATTTTAATTATATATTAATTTCAATTTCAATATAATGTTCTCAACCGCTAATATGTTCTCAATTCCTTCAGGATCAGTGTTATTTTAGTATCTCTGATATACCAGTATATTTTTTATTCATATTTTGAATTAGTTTTTATTTGTATGTTTTCTCAATTAATCTTTAAGTTGTACTATTTATAGTATAGTATATAATAGAATAGCATTTTTGTGTTCTGTAATGTTTATTAGCTTTTGTTTTTGAAATGTCTATGTAGTTCATATTTATTTTAATTTCAGTTGTAGTTTAGTTGTTTTAGTAACAGTAAAAGTTTACTTTATAAAAGTAAAAAGAAAAAAAGAATCTGTCCTTTAAATTGAATTTTGAAATGCACTGAAATGACCATAAATTGCTGAAGCCCAGCCTAGTAGATAGAGCACACACAGGGCCAGATATTATAATAGTACTAGCCATATTACCAAGGGACAGAATTTGTGCCAAAATACCATAGTCTGAGTGGATAAACAACCTTTGACATCAGCAAAAAAAAAAAAAAAAGATATGAGAAGTGCTTTTCTCTCTGAAAAGTGCTCTGAATAACCGATTTAAATCAAATTATTTTAAGTCAATTTATTTTGATATGTACAATTATATGGCTAGCTGTATTTTATGTCAACTAATTGTTGCATTTTTAGATAGTTTTTTAGGACCAAACCAGGGACCCATCAGCTGAGAATCACTGTTTTATACTTAGCATACAGTATGTTAACCAGCAAATAAGCATAGAAACATAACACATTCATAATATGTCCATAATTTGGCCATCCTCAAAATTTAAAGACAACATCACAGCAAGCAAACAAAGCACTATTTTTAGAGCATAGCGCTCTTATTGAACAATATTGGAGCACACGGCCATGAGTCCGTACCTGCAGGCTGGCTGCTGTTCTTCCGTTTCAGCCATCTGTCTACGGTCTCTGCACTCACGCTCTCCAGCACAAACTCATCCAGCATTTGCGGGTGGAGGGAGAGATAAGCCTTCACTTTCTCATCTGTCAGACCTGCAACAGAGTGATCAAGATTAGTTTCTTCCCCTCACATTCATTCACAAAAAAAGAACATCAGTCCAGTGTGAAAATATCAGGATCTTGTCACTGCATGTCCACTTAAAGCATTAAAACAGGTCAGCCCCTGTCGCGGTTCTACATGGTTACACGTGGTTGTCCATTGTTCCTATTTCTAAAGAGAACATACCCATACTGGCAAAATATATGTATGGGTTTGTTCCATCTGAGAGTAACCTAGGTTATTCAAAGCTGCCATTAAAAGAGGGGTGAAATAATAACTGCATTCGAAAAAAAAATGCCAGGCTTGATAACTGCATGCATTTTCCTTGTAAACAACAACAAACAGGGTATATATGGGTATCTTAAGTGAGATTCTAATTCACAGAGAGTGTATATAGTCTGCCAGAAGGACACTACAAATGGCAGAGGGAACAAGTTTGCAAAATATCACTTCACTGGAAACGGACATGAAAATGGACAGACGGGCTTGGCATTTTTATTCAGCTTCATTCATGATGGGACTCGGGAGTAGTTACTAGACTGTTGCACTTGACTATAAAAGACAGCTTACACATACAAATTACACAAATTAAATTATATTGGACTGTACTGTATACTGACAGCTGTTGGTGCAGCTGCATGAAGTTTTTATTTATTAGTCTTTTTTATGTTTTGTTCTGTTCATAAAGCACTCATATGAGAAGAAGATTTTAAGCTGTTGTTCACATTTAATTTAGCCAGTCAATTCAATTAAGAATTATTTTCTTATTTACAATGACGGCCTGGCAGCTAAATATACAGCAGGTAAACTTTTATGCTACTTTCATACTGTTTTTTTTTTTTTGCGGTTTACCTTACTATCTCCTTTAGTTAGTGCATAACAGACAAAAGATGATAATATGGGGAATGGCATGAAAGTCCACGATGACATCTGCATTTTTGAGTGAATCATGACATCAGTGAATCATGAGATTAAGTAAAATTGCCATGTCATTCTAATCATGAACAAAACCAATTTGAAGGAGGTTTAGAGGATTCAGGCTAGATTGGAAAATTAAAAGATTGAATGAATTGAATAAATCTAATACACGGTTTAGTCATGTTACATATGCTGGCAAAAAAAAAAAATGTACCTGCCTACATCACAATTTTTAATCACCACTTATATACTGGGGTGCTGCAAGGCTCTGTGCTGGGACCACCCTCATTATGCAGCTCAGTGTGTTTATAGTAATGGAGTCATCTCCAGCAAGCAAGAAGGCCCTTATAGAGACATAGGAAGAAGATGGACAAGCTGACTGTGCTTAATAGGCAATTAAGTGTTTGAGAGCTCACTAAGTGCTGTTGTTTATTGTCTTTGTTGTTGGGGCAAACATCCATTTACTAGGCCATTGCTGAAGCCAAGCATATTTTGATTAGCGAACAACAAAACAACCCATGCTTTTGTGGGTAGTTCTAGTAGAACCCCTTTTATTTTTTTAGGGTCTGCTTGTATCATGCTTAACCCTTGCAGCCCTTGCACCCCTTCAATAAGTAATATTTAAATGTGTTCAACTTTCTGCTAAATATAAATTGCAATTATTCATAAGCTACAAACAAAAAATGGCTAAAACCTCCAGGAAAAACGATATTTCATATATATTGTACTCTTAAATTTCTTCCAAGCCTTCATAGACCCACTTCTACAGTCTACATCAGAGATCAAAAATTAGTGGATGGCGTCTTGTAGAAAATGTATTTACACAGAAATTATGCTGGTTTTCCTGTTTAGTATTTACTATTTACTACAATTAAAAAGAATTACGGCTGCCAGCTTAAACATAATTCTGAGAAATTAAATGTGAAAAAAACAGTGCAAGGTATGAATTAGAGGTCGACCGATTGATCGGCCGGCCGATTAATCGGCCGATTTTTGGCATTTTTTAAATTAATCAGCATCGGCCGATTGTGCTGCAAATTAGGCCGATTTTATAGGCAGGCGCATCTGCGGGCACGGCTCGTCACAACAGACAGACCGCCACAAATAGATTTTCCAAAAGGCTTATACTTCCTTGAATAAACTGAGCACTGCATGTTTCAAAATTAAAATTTAGCGCGGGTGTTTTTATATGAATGTATCTTTGAAAAGAAAGAACCCGCAATAATCATTTACTCAAACTCACTTTTATGAGATGAAGGGGAAGAAGAAAAAAAAAGAAAATCGGCCAAAAAAATCGGCATCATATATTGGCCGCCCTGATTTCTAAATATCGGCATCGGCATCGGCATCGGCCAGTGAAAAACCCATATCGGTCGACCTCTAGTATGAATGACTTTGCATCAATGGAAATTTAGAGACTGGACCTCCAGAAACCTCCAGAAAACCCTGTTCTACACATGTATGTTTTTTTTTGTTTCTTTTGTAAAATGCCACGATGGACTCAACTAAAACCAATGACTTAATGTGCAAACTCGGGGAAAACACAGCTGGGAGGCATGTGAGGCAAAAACACACACACACACACACACACACACACACACACACACACACACAAACACAC
>NW_015547668.1:794390-796496 GCF_001515605.1 Sinocyclocheilus anshuiensis | reverse complement strand
CACACACACACAAACACACACACACACACACACACACACACGTTAGCAGGAAGATATTGAGACCCAAACTAGCCCACAAGAGCTCCCACAAGCAGACAAAGGCTGCAGAGGCTACAGACTGTTTTGGTGCACAACAACAAAAGACAAAACAGATGAAAATGGCAGAGCCTCCACTATTTGAACACTAAATCCAAACCAGATGTATGAAAAATATTCATATCCATACTCAACCTCAGACACAAACAGCTGTATACAGTATCTTGCAGAGGTTGCACAAGTAATCATTATACATCAGACTACAACCCTCACCTAATTCCACTGCGGGGTATCCCAGTCTCAAAGCGGAAGGAGTTGAATGCAAAATTTTAAACATAATCTTTTCACAAACTCTGAGTGTGATGCAGCCTGGAATCATAAAAAAAACACAGTGTTTCTTCCTTTAGGACAAAGGAGAAATGGTTTTTCACTACTACATCACCTGATGGACTTTTGTATGGAGTGGGTTGTAAATTATTTGTTGGCAATGTGTTCCCTTTCAGCACCGACTACGAGTCACGTCGTGACCGACGAATTGGGATCTCGCTTTGAGAGACCAATCTACTTTGAGTGTAAACTAAAGGAGCCAATGGACATTGGTATGCGATGATTGCATCCAGCTGCCTGCCGCTGATCACAGCATGAGCATAAAAAGGCAGCAGGTGCAATGCATACCAGCTTTTCGCTTCGGAGCCCAGCGATATAATTTAATAAATAATTAAATAATAATTTAATTTAATATATATATAACATACATAACATACAATATATGAAAACATCCTTCTGCTCCTGCCAATATCTTCGTTGTGATGACGAGTTCAACTTGCTCTAGGGAGCTTTTTGTGTTGGCAGTCAGCGCTTCAGCAGTGGCTGTTCCTGTGTCGAGTGGGTTGCGCACTTCAGGCTGCACTACACCCTGTTGTGCTGCAAGTGGCCATCTCCCCTGTGCGTCTCAGCACATAAAAGAGCATTTCCCTGAAAGAGCTTATTTCTCTAAAAGAGCGTACACGGGTGGGTCTTTGTAAAGAAGACGGATCATCTTTTTAAAGATGCCATTTCACCCGTGCGTTTCTGGATGCGGTCGTTACCTGGCGGCGGGTGAGGGTAACGATCGCTGCCTCACGTGTCTGGGCATTAAACATGCTGAGGTGGCATTCGTGGATGAGTCATGTTCCCATTGCGGGAAGATTGACCATCTCGGAGCTGCGGACCAGGCTCTGTTACCTCCAGGGGAGCGGAGCTCCGTTGCCTCTGCCACGATCTAGTGTTCGTCCTGGCGGCAGCAAGGCGAGGACTACTTCGGGCAGTAGCATGGGCGGTCTGAGGGTTACAATGGTGGCAAACCCCTCAGGGAACCAACTCTCGGGGAACCACCACTCCTCTAGCGCTTCGCAACAGTTGAGCCGCCAAAGGAACACACTGGGCCTTCTTCGAAGAGTGTACCAGCGGTATACTTCGGTGCTCCTCCAGACGACCGGATGTCGATCACTGCATCGGAGGGAGAGCTCTCTGGAGAGGAAGAATCGGCTGCGCTGTCGCCCTCCGGGACGGTGGCAAGGCCTGAATCAGATCCGGGGATGTCGGCTATGCTTTCCCGGGCTGCCGAGAGGGTAGGGCTCGAGTGGAAACCTACACCACGTCCCGAGCCCTCGAGGTTGGACGATTAGTTTCTCGGCGTGGCTCGCGCTGGTTCTCAGCACCCCGCTTTGGTGCCTTTCTTCCCAGAGGTGCATGAGGAGCTCACCAGGTCATGGACGGCACACCCTTTACTGCCAGAAACCGACCTGCTGGTTCCTCCTCCCTCACCACCCTCAACTGGGGTGCAGCTGAGGGGTATATGGCGATCCCGCCAGTGGAGCGGTCGGTAGCGATGCAGTTGTGTCCTAAGACCGCATCCTCCTGGTGGGGAAACCCGTCACTCCCTCCCGGGCCTGTAGGCATTCGTCTGGTCTGACCGGCGGTGCTTATACGGCTTGTGAAGAAGCTGCCTCCGCCTTACACGCTATGGCGTTACTGCAGGTTCATCAGGCCAAGGCACTGAAGGACCTGCACAAGGGTGGTCACGTTCCG
>NW_015547668.1:790667-794374 GCF_001515605.1 Sinocyclocheilus anshuiensis | reverse complement strand
TGGCGTTACTGCAGGTTCATCAGGCCAAGGCACTGAAGGACCTGCACGAGGGTGGTCACAATCCGGAAGTTCTGAAAGAGCTCCGAACCGCTACTGACCTCGCGCTCCGAGCGACGAAGGTCACTGCGAGTTCTCTGGGTCGTGTGATGTCCACACTTGTGGTCCAGGAGCAGCATCTCTGGCTGTGTCTGGCCGACATGAGGGATGCCGACAAAGTTCGGTTCCTCAATGCCCCTGTGTCCCAGACCGGCCTCTTCGGCGACGATGTCGAGAGCTTTGCCCAGCAGTTCTCGGCTGCACAGAAGCAGACTGAGGCAATTCGTCACATCCTGGCCCGGTGGGCAGCTGCTGCCTCCACCCGTCTGCCGGCCGCAGCGCCCCAGCCTGCTCGTTGCCGAGGGCGGCCCCCTGCATCCGTCCCTGCTTCCGCGCCGCATCCGCAGCAGCCTCCAGCCAAGCATCGCTGTGGAGCCGAGCGTAGGCAGGCCGCCCCGACCGTCCAGGCCCTCGTCAAACCTGGGTGACCCAGAGATGGAGGGACCTGCTCTTTGGGAGATGGTGAACGCACCACTCCCTCACCCGGAGGAGGCCGGGTGGAGAATCTTTTTTTTTTTCGTTTTGCCCCGCTGTTGGCCACACAGTTGATGGCACCCAAATTCTCAATAAAAGAGCAGTTTTCTCTATCTCTGGGTCCCAAGAGGGCACAGAGAGTCACAGACGGACCAACACCAGACCACACTCATCCTCCTCTGTAACCAGCAGGCAGCAGCGGGCGGTTTGAGTGCGTAAACAAAGGCCCTACTCACGCAACCTCTGCCCTACCATGGAACCAGTTGCCCCGCACACTCAGACTCCTCTTTGGTCTGCCCACGAGCCGCCCGAGTTGGGTCCCTGCGTTCTACCTCGTTGCCCCACTGCGGGTATGGCGGTGGTTCCGCTGGTCCCGCTTACACGGTATCTGGGTGCCTGGCTAGCGCTACCCAGCCCGTCTCGCTGGCTTCTGCGGACCATCAGCCTCGGCTATGCGATTCAGTTCGCCCGGCGTCCCCCCAAGTTCAGTGGCATCTGCTTCACAGCAGTGAAGGTGGCTCCTGTCTTGCGTGCAGAGATCACAGTCCTACTGGCGAAGGATGCGATAGAGCCGGTCCCTTAAGCCGATATGAAGACAGGGTTTTACAGCCCCTACCTCATTGTACCCAAGAAAGGCGGTGGGTTATGACCAATCTTGGACCTGCGAGTCTTGAACCAGGACCTTCACCGGTTACCGTTCAAGATGTTGACGCAGAAACACATCTTCGGGTGCATCCGTCCCCGAGATTGGTTTGCAGAGATCGACCTGAAGGATGCGTACTTTCATGTGTCGATCCTTCCGCGCCACAGACCATTTCTGCGGTTTGCGTTCGAAGGACGTGCATATCAGTACAAGTTCCTGCCCTTCGGGCTGTCCCTGTCTCCCAGTGTCTTCACGAAAGTTGCAGAGGGGGCTCTTGTTCCCCTCAGAGAGCAGGGTGTTTGCATTCTCAACTATCTCGACGATTGGCTTATTCTAACACTCGGGACTCTAAGTCTCGGGATCAGTTGTGTGAGCACAGGGACCTGGTGCTCCGTTCCCCTCAGAGAGCAGGGTGTTCGCGTTCTCAACTATCTAGACGATTGGCTTATACTAGCACATTCTCAGGATCAGTTGTGCGAGCACAGGGACCTGGTGCTCCGGCGCCTCAGCCTGTTGGGTCTTCGGGTCAACTGGGAAAAGAGCAAACTCTCCCCGACGCAGAGGATCTCTTTTCTCGTTATGGAGTTGGATTCGGTCGAACAGACAGCCTGCCTCACAGAGGAACATGCGCGGTCAGTGCTGAACTGCTTGAATTAATTCAAGGGCAGAACAGCAGTCACACTGAAACAATTTCAGAGGCTCCTGGGGCATATGGCAGGTGCAGCGGCAGTTACACTGCTGGGGCTGCTTCATATGAGATCGCTTCAGCACTGGCTTCATGGCCGAGTCCCGAGGTGGCCGTGGCAGCGCGGCACTCACCGGGTCCAAGTTACACCAGCCTGTCGCCAAACCTTCACCCCGTGGTCAGACCTTGCGTTTCTCCGGGTAGGAGTGCCCCTAGAATGGGTCTCCAGGCATGCTGTGGTTTTCACGGATGCCTCCTTCACCGGCTGGGGGGCCACATACAACGGGCACACAGTGTTGGGGGTGTGGACGGGCCCTCAACTGCACTGGCATATCAATTGCTTAGAGTTGTTAGCGGTGTGCCTTGCCTTGAACCGTCTCAAAGGGTGCCTATGAGGCAAGCATGTGCTGGTTCGGACGGACAACACGGCGACCGTTGCGTACATCAACCGACAAGGTGGTCTGCGCTCCCGTTGCATGTCGCAACTCGCCCGCCACCTCCTCCTTTGGAGTCAGAAGGTTCTGAGGTCACTTCGTGCCATTCACATTCCAGGTCTGCTCAACCGTGCGGCCGACGAGCTGTCAAGATCTGCGCTCCCAGTATGCGTTTCCCCCAGTGAGCCTTCTCGCACAGATGCTGTGCAAGGTCAGGGAGGACGAGGCGCAGGTCCTGCTTGTGGCGCCATTTTATCCCACTCGGACCTCGTACCCGGAACTAATGCTCCTCGTGACAGCCCCTCCCTGGCAGATTCCTCTGAGGAAGGATCTACTAACTCAGAGACGGGGCACCCTGTGGCACCCTGACGTCTCCGTTCCCTCCCTCAGGGAATGAGGGTTACATACGTAACCGAGACGTTAGTTTTCAACAATCACAATATCACAATTATGTGAAAAGGGATCAATTAAATTAAATGTAACTTTTAATCTATTTTGATATTTTCTAACTTCTAATATAAAAACCGCAAATTTATTAAACAAATAATCATAAGGTAACACTTTAGAATAGGGACCAATTCTCACTATTAACTAGTTGCTTATTAGCATGCCTAATAATAACATATTGGCTGTTTATTAGTGCTTATAAAGCACATGGTCTGCATGACTATATTCTACATCCCTAATCCTACCCAATACTTAAACTTACAGTAACAACTTCCTACTAACTATTAATAAGCAACAAATTAGGAGTTTATTGAGGCAAAAGTCAAAGTTAATCATTGACCAATCATAATACATTTTTAGAAGAGTTTTTTTAATTGGTAATAATTTTATAGCTTTGTCCCCAGTTTCACTTTCCATCCTGCATTTTGTAATGTAACACCAGTAACTATTAACAATGTATTTGATTAATTAGGCTATGTGATGTTTTAGTTGGTTTGTTTCGCTCTAAAACATGCATCATGTTTGACAAAATTACAGAAATGATATTATGAAAATTTTAAAAGCTGAACTTCAATTGACCTTAATTCTCCATCTTTGCTCACTGAGAAATAGCTAACTTAGCTCTTCATTACTATGCTATTAGGCACCATGTTCATTGTCATGATATGTTGTAAATAATCAAATTATAATAAGTTCACATAAGCTAACAAAATGCCTGAATTTGACCAGATATTTCTTCTGATCTTTTGGTAAGCCCTTTTATAGAAATACTTTCTTAAATTATAACACAAGCATATTCATATTTTAAACATTACAGGGATCAAAAGGTACTGCCGAACAGGAATGGCCCATCCTATGAATTATTCCACTAGACTACACTTGGAATTAGGGATGGGTATCGTTAAGGTTTTAACGGTATTACTACTCT
>NW_015547668.1:784807-790469 GCF_001515605.1 Sinocyclocheilus anshuiensis | reverse complement strand
GACATATTTTTGTGTGTATTTGATCGTTTGGACATGCACCCGAAGCTCAAAGTGTAATCTGTTTGTCCGTTTTGGAGCGCGTCGCGCGCACACATTTCAGCCTGAGGAACAGCGTCTCTTGTGCGGATTGTGCTTTCAACGTTTTATTATCAAACATGTCCCACAATTTAGCAACAATGTAAGACGGCACCTTACAACAATCACCGACTGAGCTGATTCTGACATTAAGTTTGGGTTTTAGGGAGGAACGAATGCGCACCACTGTGAAGGGAAAGAAGTTGCGCAATACGAAACGCAGCTAGTTTTTAATAGCTTTACCTCATGTCTTCTTTTGTATAATCCTTAGAAGCCAAAATCGAAATAAAAAAATAAAATTAGCTTAATAAAACAGCCACAGGCCTAAAGTGTAAGCAGATGTTTGAATGTTTAGTTCTCTCTTCTATCATAATTAAACAGGGCTTTCATGTTGCGCGTGCTGAAGCTCCTCCGCGTGAGCGCGATCTCGCTTCTGAATTGCGAATAGCAAAAATGCATCATAGACAAATGTCTGAAAAACAGCTGACGACTCTGGTGAGATAGAATTTGCAAGATAATGTGTATATATATCAATAATAAATGTATGTGTGTTTTATTAATTTTTCCAGTACCGATAGCAGAACCGTTAACGTCAGAGCTTATCGATACTCCGGTCTTTCATAATTTAGCCCCGGGACCGATTAAATACCGAGTTTCGGTACCCATCCCTACATGGAATCTCTCAGTCCTTTCATTAAACTCTCACTCACATATCTCTTCTGGTCTATTTTTGCAGGGGCACTTTAAAATTTAATTTTTTAACCATCATTTCTAATTCCTATTAGAACGCTTGTACTGTTAGAATGTATATAAAAAACAGCACGGTAAACACCTTATTGTAATGACAGGAAGCATTTTGAATTATCTGTAAAAAAATGTTTTAAAGTTCTGTAAATTAAAGAAAATGTTAGGTTAAAGCAACCTTTGATAGCTGGTTTTAGCTCAGGGGGAAAAAGCATGGTGATGTATGGAGGCACAGGTCTGTATACGCAGAGAGAGAGACAGCAGAAGAAAAAACAGGAGGGGGCCGGGGGCTGCTGCCGACTGACGCTGTCCAGACACGAGACACAGCTCTTCAGGAGTGCAACGCCTCACGAGACTCCCAGAGCCAGTGCTGACGCACATGGGCAGAGAACACTACTTCATAAATCAGACACTGGAGGGGACGCAGACACACCGGCTGAGTGTGAGAAGAGAGAAATTACACTCGCCGGCTTTCTGTGAGGTTTCCTGCAGCATGAACTCCTATTACACAGAGAATCACACCAGATAATTGCTGTATGTGTCTCTCTTCATATTAAAACATATACATGTTATATGTTTTATGACATATTAATGAGTAGTTAAATACTTTTGGGAAGACAACTAGGCCTATATGCTACATGGCATGAAATCATTGCCATATGCTACATGGCATTACATTTCTATGGCTTATTCTTTTATTATTATCTTGCATGCATTTTGACCATTTTAACAGAACGACTACATGGAATACTTGTTCCTTTAAAAATGAAAGGTGATTAAAATAGTTTCATTTGGCACCATCAGTAACATAATATTGATGTATGCAAAAAAAAAAAAAAAAAAAAAGGAAACCCTTTGATATTGGTTGGCAAACCCCAAACTCATGCCATTGGTTAAGCTGATGTTAACGTGTCTGGTTGGTCAAGATGCTCAAACTAATGGTTTAAAAGTGCCACATGCTCAAAGTGTTTTTGGAAAAATAATTCTACAGTTATACAAAAAGTTGTATTTGCATATTAAACTGAGATAAAAACAAACAAACATGCTGAAAACATGAACGAATCCTAGCTAGTTCACCTAAAAGTGAAAATTCTTCCATAATTTCTTCCATCATCAGTTGTTTCAAACTTGTATGAGTTTCTTTCTTCTGCTGAACACAAAAGAAGATATTTGTTAACCAAACAATTTTGCTGGTAGCCATTGACTTCTATGGAATCTATAGAATCCCCCCCCGAATACTATGGAATTCAATGGCTACCAGCAACTATTTAGTTACCAACCTTCTTAAAAATATCATATTTCATGTTCAACAGAAGAACGAAAGTCATACAGGTTTGAAACAACTTGAGTGTGAGTAAATGATGACAGAATTTTCATTTTTTGGGTGAAGAGAAATGGAGCACAGTCGCATCACCTAAGATATACAGTATTTATGTACACATAATTGTACATTTTAACCTAAAATCTTGATGTTAAACCCACCATATGAGTCACCGCTACTTATAATACTTCCTCTCATTATCATAGTCCTTTTTAAAGGCTGCATAACAGAAAAAGTAGGGCACATATCAGCACCCCTTCGGCACCCCATTACAAAGTCCACCTTGCAGTGTTCCTGTACCATTTTTTTTATTGTTTGTTGTGTTACTGGAAAAAGAGCTGTAAAAAAACATGAGTGGTCTAATCACATGCAACATCATCAAAGCTTCTGCATGCATCACATGACACCAGAGATCAGCAAACCAAAGCAACAGCCCAAAACCACAAAGCACTCAAGACTCACCACCCTTTCTATCCCTGCATAACACTTTAAACGGCCAATAGCAATCACTGGATTGCCGTGCCCCATGGGGTTTTTTCTCCACGAAGACAAAAACAACCTTTTTCACTTCCCCAAACTGAACAGAACTTTAACTAATGTTATCGTAGCAATACTGGAACGGAAGTCAGCTTTAGTTTCTTGGTTGCACATGTGAAGGTGAAGCCACATTCAAAGAAATACTAAGTGATATTTAATGTACTGTAGTGTACAATTATAATTTTATAGTTATTGGTGGTGTTTGCTAAGTCAAGCTTTACTACTATTGCTCACACTGAGGGTTTGAGATTTTACGGCACTCCAAGTATTAGACTTCAGCATCATCCCAATTTGCGCGACAGACATGAATGGGAAAATTACAAATTAAATATGAGTCCCTCAGTTGTCCTCAGTGTGAAAAGATGGATCTCAGAATCATACAGTCATTGTTGGAAAGGGTTCAAATACACAAAAATGCTGAAAAACCACAGAATTTGTGGGACCTGAAGGATTTTTCTGAAGAACAGCAGGTAGTTGAACTGTTCAGGACAAACAAGGGACTCATGAACAACTATCACTAAACAAAACACACTGTGGGTCATTCAGGTAACAACACAGTATTAAGACTCAAGCACACTTTTGAACAGGGTCATTTTTATACATTCAATTACTATTTTGTCTTTTGTAAATATGTAATCTCGTATGTCTCTTATGTGAAATATATTATTCAGGTCAGTACTAAATAAAAAATAACATGCATTTTGTATGATCCCTCTTATTTTGGTAAAATAATTACCATTTTGCAGATTCTGCAAGGTGTATGTAAACTTTTCACTTAGACTGTATGCATGTATGTGTGTGTATATATATATATATATATATATATATAAAATGACAGTATATATTGTATAGTGAATTACCTGCAGATGTTTTTTCGTAATAATTGTGCTAAATTAAATTTAACTATTGAGTAAAAAATTTACAGTAATATTATGTATAGTGAAAAGCACTATACAAATACATTTGAATTCAATTAAAAATAATAGGCATAATAATAATAATAATAATACATTCAATTTCAAATTGGATTCGGCACAGACCTAGCATTAAATAAAATGTCACTATTGCATGCAGAATTCGGAATCAAATTTCAATTCAACATCCTGTATGGCCAATTCATTTCAAATCTACTGTATAAACTGAAAGGAAGCCAATTCTTAAACTCTGAATTTTGTCCAACCACCCACAAGACTGTTACTGTGAGTTTTTGCAATGCCACCTAAAATATTCTTCATAAAATGTAAATACCTAGCTTTATATTACTGCACTATTTTCTGCCATATGAAGCCATGGCACACAGCACTTCAGAAATGTTCCCATTACTTATTCATTTGCTAAGAAGAGGGAGGCTGACACATTTCACACTTTCTCTTGTGCGGCATCTTCCAGACATGGGGAAGTGATCATGGCATAACTTGGACAAAGAAAAGGTTTAAACCAAACAGTGGCATTCGTGGCGTCCCCTGCCAATGGTTCTTGGAAAGAGCTGGATACACATCAGTCCAGAACATTACTCTTGGGTTGCAAAATCACTTACTTCACACAGTTGAAGCACAAGCAGAGCTCTGGGTCTGTATTTTTTCACAGTGGGCAAAGAACACAAAAACAAGGAGAACTACGATCAAATGATGAGAGTGGTGATATGTAGACGTAGGTGCTGATAATGTCTCTTAAACAGCCCACGCTGTCCTTGACCACAAAGAGCATTTGTTCCTATTGAACATTTGAAACTCAAGCTAGCAACTATAAACTGTAGATAAGTGACATGGTGATGTTATGATACCAGAGTTAAGACAGCAATGTGATCTTACAGACATTCCCCTTTCAGTTCGTTCTTTTAAACAGACACAGTCATAGAAGTGAATTTGTAATATCAACCAAGACTACATTTTGACAGCAGTGTTTCCAAGTACCAGATGATTTGTGGCTATGCAGATCTTCCAATTTGAAATTAGATTTGAATTTCCTGAAGCCGTAAATGAATAGTGTTAGTCAGAGTAGGGCTGGGCGATATATCTAAAAAATGTATCAACGATACATTGTTTAATATCGTTCGGTATCGATAATTATTGACATTTTTTATAACCTTTTTTAAAAACAAAGAGCAATAGAAATTTTTTTTTACATTTAACCACTGTATTTTTAAATTAACTCAATTTATTGAGACAAACAACAAATATTTTTTTTGTTTTAACAGTCAAAAACAAAATACAAAAATTAAACAAATATCTAATTTCTAATGTTTTATATGCAGATTAAATAGGTTAAACTTTTGGCTGGTCTCTCGAGGACACAGGAGGGCGCAATGAGCAAAATAATGCAGCACATTTTAAATATTGAACGCAAGGAAGTAATAGTCTATAAAAAACGTGCATTACGTCTAAATTAACTCATATAAATCAAATATAATTTCGTAAATTGCATAAACAGTTATGAACAAAACAGCATCACGCATTGCTTAATAAAAGAGCCGAATCGCCCATCACACAGATTGAATTTAAAAACATATGAGACGCAGTGAAAAGGAATAAACCTCCACAAATTTGCGACGTGTTTTCTAAAAGTTTAAACTGTTTTAACTTTGCATGGCTTTCTATAAATCTCTTGTGTGAGACGCGAGTGCAGCAGTCATATTTGTCCGTCTAGAAAATGCGCTGAATATGCGTTCTGTGTGAATGGCTTGGTTTCGGTTTTAACCTAATCAAGATAAACCTAACCTAACCTAATCTTCCCCACATTGAGCTTCTATATTTCTCTAATATTTTGAATGAATAACGCAGCAACTGCGCGTCTCGTGGGCTAGACTAACAAAACATTAAACTACAACGTCACTTGCATCATCACCGCATCTCGTGCTCCACTGATGACGCTTCCTGATGCACATCTAACATTGGATTCTATTATTTTTGCATTCAAATGCAAATGTTTATTTTAAATTCGACTAATATTCATTCTTTATTCACAATCTCCTCATCACAGGCAGGC